>NC_043002.1:41331608-41346608 GCF_006345805.1 Octopus sinensis | reverse complement strand
ATTTTGGTTAAGATAACTGAAATGCTACGTAAATATTGTGGAAAAATGATTTTTAGTACATCCCTTTCGTAGTCATCGTCAGTCACAAATGTTACTAACATACGCAGACATATTCACTAATGTGAGAGCTTTTATGTAGTTACTCGACCTGCAAGTGATAATGGTCGGAAAGACACAATGTAGTGATGGAAACAAAATTTTGACAAGAAAAGTTGTTTAAAGAGAAATCTAAGTAAATGTAAATATTGTACAATGTAAAGGGCCCGTCACTTTTTGAGGTCATTTGTATGAATTTAGAAAACGACGCTTAGCTCATCAAAGACAAGCTGTATTTGAAAACAAATTGGTACAATAATCTTGAGAATCCTTTTAATAAACCTATTCATCCACCGTTAACATCAAATGTTACTTCAATATGGGATTGATACGTCGACATTCCCGAATTGGATTATCTTTATAAATTTTTTGACGTAGTGTTGGTTATGACGGACTTGGGAGATTGTATGGTGTAATAGGGGTGTTGATTGACTTCTCCCTTGACTACGCTCCATACGTTATAGTCCAGTGGATCGAGGCCTAGTGAGCATGGTCATGTGTCTGAGTGAATATGATCATGGAGATTGACACCAATCATTGCTTGAGTTGTACTAACCTTACGAGGGGCGTTCAATAAGTAATGCCCCTGACCCACTTCCCATAGCAGTAGAGCAACGAAACTTGACAGAGTTATTAGTCTTTTTCTACATAGGAACCACCCAGAGTTACGCATTTCTCCCATCGTTTGATGCAGCTCTGGAGACCGTTTTTGTAGAAGACCCCAGCTTGGTCCTCCAACCACGATGTGACTTCAGAAATCAAGGCTGCATCATCTGGGAAACGCTTTCCTTTCAAAAACAACTTCATGGGTGGGAAGAGGTGAAAATCAGAGGGTGCAAGGTCAGGAGAGTAGGGGTGATGGGGGATGAGTTCATAGCCGAACGCCTGTGCTTCTGATCTGGCGACACGCGAGTTGTGGACCGGAGCGTTGTCCTGCAGGAGGAGGATGTGGCAGCGCAGTGTTGTTGGAAGGTGTACGCTCTTCCATTGCGTACTCTGTCTTTCCAGGACCTCAGAACTTTCTCCAACGTCTCTATATAGACAGTGGCATTGACTCTTAAGCCATGGGGAAAAAAGAGAGGTGGCATGACATCTCCTTCGTTGTTGACGACCATTAGAATCATCAGAGTTGCTAGGAACTTAGTGTGTATGACCGTTGGAATCTCTTTCAGATTTCTGTAAAACCATCCGTCGTTCCTTCGGTTTACTTTTTGGTCGAGATCGAAGTTTTTCTCATCGGAGAAAACCAGAGCATTCGGGTTTCTTGGCAACTCGTTTTGCAAGCGTTTTGCGCAGATCGAACGATTCTCTCTTGTTACATCCGATATCATCTTACCCCTTCCGCACCACATAAGACTTGTGCCTGATGTCCTCATGCACAACTCTTTTAATGATGCTTTCTGAAACCTTGAGGTGGCTCTGATTGACTTACCGAGGATTTTGTCGATTATTTGTTGGACTTTTTATGTATGTGTTCAGATTATATTAGGACCCCGTGCACGCGTTTTGCGTTGAGCTACTGATATTAGATCTTCGTCAGAAGCTTCTAGCTCTTTGGAACTTTGACAAGGAAGGATCGGGAAACATTCAGGAGGTGAGATATCTGTGTATCGTTATGCTGCGCTTTTAAGACAAGTACAATGCGCCTTCTTATTCTCTGAGTCATTCTGAATTTTAAGGTTAAAAAATATGTTAGAATTTTAAGGTTAAAAAATATGTTAGAAGAAAGAGCATCTGAAAAAATACATGCGCCCTATATATACTGAATTTATAGAACTTGAAGTAAAATATTTTAAAACAAAATAAAAGATTATTTAGTTGCTGAGGAACAAAATCTTAGTGTCAACAATCTACCCAGTTTTAAAGCACCTAACATAACGTCTATTTTCCTGAATTAGAAACTTTCAAAGACACTTTGTATTTAAAATTAATGTATTTTATATAAAAGTATTTTAATAGGGTAAATAAATTTAATTCAAAATTTCACCATCTTGCCGGCAACAAAGCGATGGGTATTAAACTAGTAAATTAGATTTCAATGCGTAACATTTTGCTATTGAAATGCAAATATAGCAAGTCATCGGCTTTGTCGAACTGCAAATTAGGCAGGAGGTCTCGTTTATAAGTGTGGGTCCTTCTTTTCGTTGAAATAGTGGAAACTATAAGCGTTGATTTGGTGAGCAAGACTATTTTCTAGTGCTCAGTTATGTTTCGGTATGGATAGGTGAACGAAGAGTGAGGGAAAAGAGGGAAAAAAAGTGACATGAAATAGTGACGAAGATAAAGAATGAAAGGAGTATGGAGAGAGAAAACTTAGATGAAGTATAATTTATTTGTGTGTGTGTGTGTATATATATAATATTATATAATATATATATATATATATAATATATATATATATATATATATATATATATATATATATAATATATATATTATATATATAATATATATATATATATATATATATATAATATATATATATAATATATATTATATATATATATATATTATATATATAATATATATATATATATTATATATATATATATATTATATATATACATATATATATATATATTACAATACACACATACATGCATACATACATACACACACAAACATACGTATGCATACAAACACGCATACTTCCCGAGGCACCCAGCGTTGGCCGGACTCCAGATATGGAGAAACAGTTCTTTTTCTTGAACTCAATGTCTCAACTTTGTAAGTTTTATGTAGTTTTTTTCTAAATAACTATACGTATGTGTGTGTGTATTAGTATATGAACATGTGTGTATTTTTGCACACACATGTGTTTCTTTACATTCTTTCGAAGGGAAAGTAATTTTATAACATTAAATATCAGGTCATCCCATAAGTTCTGTCCGAATTTACCTTTTAAAAATTGAATGAAATTTAATAGTATTTTAGAATGTCTAATGGAATTAAAAATTATTTTTATGCATTTGTGTACATTTAAACTAATTAAATATTTTACAGAATAATAGAATTAAAATTTCTTTGATTAAAACCCTTTCTAACATGGAAGTATCCAAAGAGCATTTAAGGCACATGAGTACGAAAAAGGAAACTCTGCAGCCGAAGCGACTCGAAACATCCACCCAGTTTATGTGAAAGAATGCTTGAATGAAAGAACTTGCAGAAGATGGTTTGCAAAATTCAGAAGTGGAGATTTCAGTCTCGAAGATGAAGATCAAACCGGACATCCAGTTGAGTTTGATGATAAGTTCCTTGAGGTATGACTTGAAGAAAATCCTGCATTATCAGTTGAAGAATTGGCAATAAAACTTAGTTCGAACCATACAACTGTTCATCGTTATCTTCAACAACTTGAAAAGGTTCCTAAACTTGGAAAATGAGTGCCTCATGAATTGTTCGAAAGCAACCGCAAATCCCGAGTTGACATCTGCTCTTCTCTCCATTCTCGCGAACTCATTTCACCCTTTTTGGCTAGATTTGTGACTGGTGACGAAAAATGGATCTTGTATCGAAATGTTAAACGTCGTAAACAGTGGCTTGGTAAAAGGGAAAAAGCTCAACCACAACCGAGAAGGGAACTTCATGGAAAAAAGCTTCTTCTCTCTATCTGGTGAGATTGCAAAGGAGTAATTCACTTTGAATTGTTACCACCTAATGCAACAATCAATGCTCAAGTCTACTGTCAGCAAATAGAGCGTTTGAACCAAGCTTTAAAGAAAAAAAAGACCCGCTTTAGTGAATCGAAAAGGTGTGATGTTTCACCAGGACAATGCGTGACCCCACACTGCAAAGATCACATCACAGAAGATCGAAGCTTTTTACATTGATGGGATTAAAAAGCTTGTAAATAGATGGAAGTCATAGATAATCGGGGAAAGTACATTGATGGTTAAATTTCAATTAAATATAACATTTAATGACTTGTTTTCTTTACTCAAAATTCGGACAGAACTTATGGGATGACCTGATATTCACCTTGTATGATATTCAGTACATATTTTTAAGTCTTTGTTGTCCAAATCTACGCTGCTGGCCACTCTGAATTATATCTCTTACCTCATTTTCGCTTTAAGTATGCAAATTACCCTAACCTATAAATGTTATCTATTTTTTTTTTTGCATATGTCTAAGACTTATGTTTGGTTGGAGTCAACATCTGACAACTAATGACGCTTATTCGGTAAAAACATGTGTTCTCAACTGTCCTCTTACTTTCAGAACAAGTACAGAAAAAAAACTTTTTTCTTTGAAATTATCTCGTATATGTTCTCAAAAATGTGCAAAATGCAAGTGAGTCTGCAAGTTGTAAACTAGATATATGTTTTCGTATAGGTGGATAATTAGAAAGGTGAATGAGCAGTGCTATAAATCTAGTCGGTTTGGCTGCCAGCATCAATTCTGTTCGAATTGATTTCATATTTAGTGTAATGATACACTTTTATAAGCTAATTAATGACGTGAAAGTAATTTTCGCTATAAATCAATAAAGGGTTATTAGCAATTAAAGTTTGAAAATTTTGGTAATTTTAGCCAATCGTAATCCACAGACACATTCATGCCTGTTTCGATAGTAAGGAGCAGAACATGAGAACTATTTTGCCTGCAAGAAAGCACGTGCCTGTTGCCATAGTAACAAGCGAAACCGAGCATCTTTGAAAAATCTTTTATCTGTGTTCTGTGCGATTATGGCAGCAAGCTCCAGTAACTTCGTTTCTATTATGGAAACCTTGAAAACAGAGGAAGATACTGTGTCGTACCATCAAGAAAAGGGTGTTATACCCCAAAGAAAAACTATGTAAAAAGAATCATGTTATGTATACGAAAAGACGTGGTGAGAACAGGTGCTGGCGATCGCATGTAACGTGTTGTTTATCGCATTTGCATTAAATGTATAATGACTGCTTAAGTGTTTGTTTTTTAAGCATATTTAAATTGTAATGTGTTTGTCGCATGTAACGTGTTGTACATCGCATTTGCATTAAATTTAAATGTATACTGAATGCTTAAATATTTGTTTACTCGTTTCTTTTTGTCATTGAGCATTGAGGTGGTTGTGATGTGTGCTAAAAATAACAGCTAAATAAGATTTTTTTGATAAATCTTTTAAATTAACATAAACATCAATTACATGAAACAAAATTACCGGAGACAACACGTGTTCACAAATATTCACAACACGTGCTATTTTCAAGATGTTGACGACAAAATCTGCCGTCACGCACAAAACGACAGCTTCCAAATCCTGTTTTCTGACTGGGTGAATATGATCAAATTTTAAAGCTCTATAACTTTTTAAAAACATTTTTCTAGAAAAAATGGGATCTTTTCGGTTTGAACGGCAGTTTTTTTCTAGCGGTGTCATATGAAATTGTCACCCTAGTATGACCCTAGTATCGATCTATTGAATTTCAATCTATTTTAGGATTAAGGTTAGAGTTAGGGTTAGGGTTATGGTGGGGGAAGAGTATCTTTTTTTCTTCAGAAATGTAAATAGACCCAATCTGTTTCTTAAACGAGGGACATTTTCATACGGCACAGCATGTTTTCACCTCAATAGTCGTCATTGATTGGTTGAAATTGCAGAAATTGAAGAAAATAAACAACAAATATCTTACAAACCATAGAATAAAGCCAAGAGAAAAAGATGTTTTATAAACACATTCTACCAGTATACGAAGTTTAAAAGTGTTTAGTTACGTGGAAATTATTTCAAAAAACTGCCGTTCAAACCGAAAAGATAAAAAAAAAAAAGAAAATGAAATAACTCCAGCAGTTCAGTTTGGGAAGTGTATTATTTTCGGTAAACTTTAATTTTTGAAATGAAGGAAGCCAAACCGATGAGACCCTAGATATTTTCCAAACATAGTTATTTGGCTTACGTCCCTGTTGCTAAATGCTAAAATAAATAATAAATTAGTTGGGTGAATCAAAAAGTATAATTGAGTATAAAGTCCTGTATTTTGAAGACTTACGAATTTGGTTGTACATGTTGGCACATTCTTATATGAATTTTAAGTCGAGTGGGGTGAGGTAAAATAATTTATTTATAACGTTCGGTATTATAAAAACTGCTGGTAAAGAAAGGTTAAAGAGCACCCGCTACTGTTGTTCAGCTGCATAACTGTAAGCTGTCTATCACTATTGAGTTTAGTGCGCTCTTAGAAGAGATGCTTATACCCTTGTGTTGTAGTTGGTACTTTGTAACTGGACTGTGGTATTTCTGGCTCACCAAAATAATAATAAGTATAGTCTTTGACGATATATTTCGTATGTAGAACTGAATTTCAACCAACGAAAACCAGAGAACTGTCGTTTTCGGCCGCAAAGGAACAGTTGTAAGTGTAAGGTTAATGAAGGTACAAAAAAAAAAAAAAAAAACTTCCTCGTTCTTTGTGTCATAAAAGTAACAAAAGTAATTGTAAAAACAAAGCTTGAAGATTTTTGTCGATGGTTGCAGTCAGCTAAAAATGAAAACGATTTGAGCAAAGGTCGAGGTGACCTATATAGAAAATTGAAAGGCGGCGAGCTGGCAGAAACATTAACATGCCGGGCGAAATGCGTAGCCGTATTTCGTCTGTCGTTACGTTCCGAGTTCAAATTCCACCGAGGTTGACTTTGCCTTTCATCCTTTCGTGGTCGATAAATTAAGTACCAGTTACGCACTGGGGTCGATGTAATCGACTTAATCCCTTTGTCTGTCCTTGTTTGTGCCCTCTGTGTTTAGCCGCTTGTGGGTAGTAAAGAAATATATATGTAAAAAAATTGAAGGACTTTTAAAAACGTGATGTGCTGCTACTTCACCAGAAAAAAAAATGTTTGATTTGTAGCAGTTCAGTCAGAAATATGGCTGTTGGTCAGAAAAGTGAGGGTCACGAATGCAGAAAAATAAAGGATGCGTAGAGATAACAAGAATAAAGTTACATATATTAGTATCCCCCCCACTTTTTTTTTTACCACGTATCACTAGTGACAGACCATTCTCGGTCTAAGTGGCTCTAGGATCAAAATTATTTAAACAGCACGTGTTCTTACAAATCTTTGGTACATATAAGCTGAAAATGGCGGCAATACATAGAGTGAAAAATAACAAGCTGTGTTGGTACAGTAATTCATGCATGAAAAAAATCTACAAGTTTCATTTACAAAATTAATAAAAATTAGGTTTACATAAATGCATTTGAAAGAAAAATATTATGCATATTGGTCGTGTTTGTACAAGTCAATTGAATAATTCATGTGCTGTGTAAATAGAGTTATCAGCATACGTGACCTGGCAGAAAGAGATAACACCATTTGGTGTTGCGTTCACTTAAAACGTACCTCGTGGTGAGACTAACTGAGAAGAAATGAATATAAAAATTAACTAAAAAAAGCAGAATTATTTGTTCCGTTCGACGAGAAGCAAGAAACGTCAAGTTCAGGAATTGCTGAGTACAGAGTCGAAAGAGTGAAAAACTTCGGGTTTCTGCTTATATAGCAAAGATGACGAAACCTTACTGGTTTCTGACTGACTAATGAAACCGGCGTAATCCATTAACGTAAAGTCACATCTTGCATGAGGTATTGCAAAATATATGTGTGTGCAGAAATGGCTGTGTGGTAAGTAGCTTGCTTACCAACCACATGGTTCCGAGTTCATTCCCTCTGCGTGGCACCTTGGGCAAGTGTCTCAACTATAGTCTCGGGCCGACCAAAGCCTTGTGAGTGGATTTGGTAGACGGAAACTGAAAGAAGCCCGTCGTATATATATATATATATATATATATGTATGTGTGTGTGAGTATGTGTGAGTATATGTTTGTATGTCTGTGTTTGTCCCCCACAGCATCGCTTGACAACCGATGGAGGTGTGTTTAAGTCCCCGTAACTTAGCGGTTCGGCAAAAGAGACCGATAGAATAAGTACTAGGCTTACAAAGAATAAGGCCTGGGATCGATTTGCTCGAATAAAGGCGGTGATCCAGCATGGCAGTAGTCAAATGACTGAAACAAGTAAAAGAGTGTGTGTCTACGTATACACACGCGCGCAACACGCACACATACATACACACACGCAAATGTATACATGTATACATGTACATATACACATGCATAAATACATGCATAGACACAAAAACACAGACACACGGATACACGCAGATATCTAGATACGCGCACGCACGCACACACACATAAAGTACCAGTTGAGCACTGGTGTCGATATAATCGACTTCAGGCAGGCCAAGCCTGATATTTTCAGTTTGGTCTTCGACAACTGATGTGTGGCGCACTCTGTACTTGTATTATAAATAGTTGCAGAACTCTCATTTGTCGTTTATGACAATATACATACATACATACATACATACATACATACATACATACATACATACATACATACATACGTACGTACATCCATCCATATATATATATATATATATATATATATAATATATATATATATATAATATATATATATATATATATATATAATAAATAAAAATATATGCATACATACAAACATATATGTACGTATCTACATCTACATGTATATATACATGCATATATAAATAAATATACGTAAGTACAGGACACCACAACAAGACGTAGAAACGGGAAAAACAAAATTTTACAACAAGAAAACAAGTACAGGACATGCTACACAAGGAAAAATCCACCGTCATCAGCATTCGCTAGTTAACTCAAGCGTGTTTCGAAGGCAAGACAGGACACATCGTCAACTAGGCCTTCCTGCGAGAGAATTAAAATAAAATTCCAAGCAGCGGGAGTAAAACGGGTAAGAACACAAACAGGATGTAACAATAAAACTGCACAATAAAATACAAGATAAAAATACATGTACAAAAAAATACAAGACGAGAAATAAAAAGAGAATACAATACGGGAAATCAAACAACCAAGAGAACAAATGAGAAAAAACAAACAAACGAAAAGTTTTTTCTTTTGGCTAGACGAAAGATATTGTGTGGCAGCGTGTGGAAAGCATGACTTTTCAGTAGCAGAAGCATATATATATATATATATATATATATATATATATAGCCACCACGTGGATTCTGTTGAGACCAGTAAGAAAGAATTATGAACTTTTTTATTACACTTAACTTTTAAAAATATTTTTGATAAGGTTCGTTTTTTCAAGAAGAAACGAAATTTGTAAAATTTCTAAGAAAATTAAAATTTATCTTATATAGTGACGTTTTCAAACTTCTTTTTTATAAATATACTAGCAGAATTGCCCGGCGTTGCTCGGGGCTGAATTGCTTGAAAGTACTGTTAATGATTGCACTGAATTATGATGATTATTCAGGCAAATATTGAAATAAGCTTACGGTGGGAGATAAGGACTTAACGCCAAACGTGTGCCATTGCATTGTTTTGGGGGAACCAAATTTCTGATGAGCATTATAGGGGCACTAACCTTAAGTTTGAGAAAGTGTGGTGGTAGTCCGGGGTGCTCAAAGGAATTGAGTACCTCTATTGGATAGTTGATGACGTCCTCTGGGTCAGGAGTTGAATCGATAGACTGATATACATCGACTTCCCCAGGAATGAGTTTTAGCATTTCATCATTAATATGGTGAACAGTTTTATTCCTCGGGGCCAGTATAGCCTTTTTGCCAATCCAATCCATATTCTGATAATTAGCTTGTAAATCTGGGAACACTGCATCTCTGAGATCAGAAGGCGTCTTAACAATGGTACAAATGGAATCGATGGCAATATTACCATTTTCATCCCCTGGTATTTTGCCTTCGCCAAGTGCAAGGAGAGTGTGAGGAAATGCTGGTGATGTGATATTACGTCGCATATGAGCACGCATATTGGTGTGAAGTTTGAGAGTTACTTCCGTTTATTTTAAAAAATATGCATTAAAATGGAAAAAAATGATGGTAAATTATTTGTAAAATCATAGACTCATCGTAGACGCGCGCTAATACCCAGAAGGGCTCGATATGAATCACGACTATAAGATACCCGGTTTTGGTTAAACTGCATCGCAAAATGTGGGAGTAGTTAGGAATCTAAATCGGAGTAGACAGACACACAACCTTTCTTTTATATATAAATACATACATACACACACACACACCACACACACACACACCACACACACACATACATGCATACATACATATACACATAAACCGAGTAAAAAATTTCAGTTATCTCTCTCTTTCACACATTACTCTCTCTGTCTCTTCACACACACTAACAGAAGCACTTCACTTACACACATACTGTCTGTCTCCCACACTCCATCAAACACACACACACACACACATGTACATCAATGAGTCCCATGCACGGTAACTTCAAAGGAACTTCCCTCGTCATACAATCGCTTTCTCTTAGTCTCTTTCGCTCTCATTACTTATGTAAAAAAATAAAAGTTTTTTCTATGTGTGTAAAGAGGAATTGGGAGGCAGAGTGAAAGAATCACTCACTACAGTAAGTGAATTACTTTCATTTTATTCCTTGCCCACTGTGTGTGTGCGTTTGCGTGTGGTGTAAACCAGACTAAGAAAAGCATTTGACACACACACCAGAATGTGAGTTTTCTGTAAATTTTGCTTAATTGGAGTTTAAATTTTAAAAACTGGACCTGGCATGACGCGATGCATTGTACTCTTAAAAATGCCAGGTAAATTGTAATTGAAGAAATCCTATATTGTAGATTTGTATAACTCCCAAAGGGAGGCAGATAAAATCTGCCTTTTATAATAAGAGATATATATATTTATATATACGCACGCGCGCATATGCATGTTCATACATCAGATTTCTGTTACAATCTAAAATACATCCGAGGCTATCGTTGATACTATCTGCATAGACATCCTGAACCAACGAGAAGGTTCTTGCGTTCTGAGCCTAAATGCTGCCGAGGTCAGCTTTGCCTTTCATCCTCTCAGGGTCGATAAAACTACCGCGGTCGATGCAATCGACTTACCCACTTCTCAAAAATTGCTAGCCATGTGTCAAAATTTAAAACCAATGTATTGAATAGAACATAATAAATATATTCTTGAAAAATTCTCGTTCATACTAATCAAGTCATAGGCATAACCATAACCGAACCACTATCCTGTATACAAATGATGGAATATTAATACCAGAATATTAATAATTTATATAGGATTTATCGTAAGATAACAGATTATGATAGAACAGATCTCATGGCATCATAGAAAATATAGCCCTTTCCTATTTCTATAGTGCGTGTGACTATTAATCTGCAATATTATGGGCTAGCGAGATGTATTCTTTATCGATTTCTCTATCAAGCTTACTCACAAGGATTTATTTAAGAAATCTCTCAAACAAAAACGCAAAGCTTACAAAAATTAATGATCTTGATTTATATATCGCCTGGATTTAACGGCTGAAAGGTTACAAGAAGCAAGCTTTTGCATATCTGAGCACATTTGATAGATTAGCACTTATCGAAAGTTTACACGATGTCTTTCCACAAGAAAATCATCACGAGGCCTATCAAAAGACAAAACATACTATTATACTGGCCTTAGATTTTACAAAACAACAGTGAATGTACAAAATAATTATTCCAACTGCACCCAAACATAATATTATTTTCAAATTTTGGCACTAGACCAGCAACTTCAATGGAAGGGATAGGTCGATGTAATCGATCCTAGTGTTCAACTGGTACTTTAGTTCATCGAATCCCGAAAAGATGAAAGGCAAAGTGGGCCACAGAGGAATTTGAACACAGAAGGGTAAAGACGGACGAAATACTGTTGAGCATTTTCCTCGGCGTGCTAGCGATTCTTATTTCTTTACTGCCCACAAAGGGTTACACACAGAGGGGACAGACAAACGGATTAAGTCGATTATATCGACCCCAGTGCGTAACTTGTACTTATTTAATCGACCCCGAAAGGACGAAAGGCAAAGTCGACCTCAGCGGAATTTGATCTCAGAACGTAGCGGCAGACAAAATACCTATTTCTTTACTACCCACAAGGGGCTAAACACAGAGCGCACAAACAAGGACAGACAAACAGGTTAAGTTGATTATATTGCCCCCAGTGCGTAACTGGTACTTATTAAATCGACCCCGAAAGGATGAATAGCAAAGTCGACCTCGGCGGAATTTGAACTCAGATTGTAACGGCAGACGAAATACCTATTTCTATTTCTTTATTACCCACAAGGGGCTAAACACAGAGGGGACAAACAAGGACAGACATAGGTATTAAGTCGATTACATCGACCCCAGTGCGTAACTGGTACTTAATTTATCGACCCCGAAAGGATGAAAGGCAAAGTCGACCTCGGCGGAATTTGAACTCACAACGTAACGCAGACGAAATACCGCTAAGCATTTCGCCCAACGTGCTAACGTTTCTGCCGGCTCGCCGCCTCACCTCTTAGAATAATATGATAGCGCTATCCATACAAAGTCCAAAGAAAGCTATTTTACACAAACATGCACGAACGAACTCACGCACGCACGCACACACACACACACACACACACACACACACACACACACACACACACACACACACACACACACACACACACACACACACACACACACACACACACACACACACACACACACACACACACACACACTACAACTTGTTAAAGAAAACCCAACCTTTTTTCAGATTCGAGTACAAAACACCGAACTGGAAGACAATTTCAGCTAAGCTGCAAGCGATAGAATGAAAAATGTCTAACGGGAAAAGTTTCTGTAAACTTTTGCCTGACCACAGAATTTTCATATCTTTGACCTAAACGTCCATCCATGCTTTCAGACTTTTAGTTATCCCGTGTTTCATACGTTCTGAGTTATATAAAGATTTCCATTTACAAGATCCAAGTTATTCTGGTGGTTAAAACAAAACAAAACAGAAAATTGAGAACGTGTATCAAATATGATGCGCCGGAGAAATATGTCCTGTGCATCATGCGATACAGGGCAAAGCCCAAGGGCTACAAATAAACTGCTAAAGTAAAAATTAATTATCTATATCTTCTACCTTTTACTTGTTTTACTCATTGGATTGCGGCTATGCTGAATGCACCGCCTTTAATGTTTTAATCGAACAAATTGACCCAAGTACTTATTTTTTTAAAGTCTGGTAACTATTCTATTGGTTTCTTTTGCCGAAAAGCTAAGGTATGGAGACGTAAACAAACCAACACAAATTTTCAATATACATATATACGACGGGCTCCCACGCAGTTTCCGTCTACCAAATTATTATTATTATTATTATTACTTTTTTTTTTCTTCTTTCAAATTTGCTTCCATTTCTTGCCGAGTGTCTTCCCGACTCCTAGGGCAAAGAAACTCATAGTATACATTGGTAGGCCATTAAACCAAACTCAATAGTTCGTTCATTTTTTTTTTTTTTTTTTTTTTAAAGTTAAATTAAAATACATGAGCAGCAACAGTTCTCACATCGACAATGCTCTTCTCAATACGTGTGATGTACCAGTTAAGACAATCTTTTGCACTTCTTGCAGGGATGGTAAGCCAGGGATCATTCTCATATAATTTTCGGTTCCCTTCTTGATCATTCCTAGTGCTCCTACGATCACTGGTATTGTAACCGCCTTGAGATGCCACATTTTCTCAATTTCAATGAGTAGGTCTTTATATTTTCTGAGCTTGTCAAACTCTTTCGCTGAGATATTATGATCACAGGGGATGCTTATGTCGATCAATAAGCAAACTTTATTGTTTTGGTCTTTCACAACAATATCTGGTTTATTGGCCTTGATGGTTCGGTCTGTATGTACTGGAAAGTCCCACAGAATGGTTACATTTTCTCCTTCAGTTACAGCCTCAGGGTGGTGATTATACCACTTGTCGGCAGTTTTGATATTGTAATGCCGACTTATTAGCCAGTGTAGATATTGGCCAACTCTGTCATGTCTTAATTTATACTCCACTTATTATTATTATTATTATTATTATTATTATTATTATTATTATTATTATTATTATTATTATTATTATTATTATTCAGTAGTTTTATTTTTATCACGTGCTTTCACTGCACTACCGAGCGCAGCTCTGTGTGCCTTGGGTATGTGCTGTGGTTGGATGTGATGCTCTTATTGTTACTGTATTGAAAGTGTTTTACGTAGGATATGTGCGGTGCCTAGTTGTGCTATTTTCTGTAAGTTATATATACTTTTTAGAGCTGGGGTTTTTGTTATGTATTTGTCTGAATACTTTTTTAATCATATATAACGCGCCTACTATGATAGGAATTGTTTCTGTTTTTAGACTCCACATTCGAATTACCTCTATTCCCAGGTCTTTGTATTTTGATAGTTTCTCCATTTCTTTTAGGGAAACGTTGTCATATGTTGGTATTGATACATCGATTAGAAAGCAGTTTTTCTTGATGAACTCTGACAACTATATCGGGTCTATTGGCCTTAATTTTTCTATCTATGTATATTAACACATTCCATAGTATGATTGCTTTCACATTTTCTGTAACCTTTGCTGGCGTGTGCCTATATCATCTTTTTTCTGTTGTTATTCCATACATTAGCATAGTTTCCCGTGTATATAGATCTTAACTCTGCCGTGCCTGTGGATATATTTCTTCTTCTTCTTCTTCTTCTTCTTCTTCTTCTTCTTCTCTTCTTCTTCTTCTTCTTCTTCTTCTTCTTCTTCTTCTTCTTCTTCTTCTTCTTCTTCTTCTTCTTACTATTATTACTATTATTGAGTGAGAGAGCAGTGCATGCCATCAAAGTGACACTAGGGAAAATATACGAGGCCCAGTATACCCATCATGACTACCCATCTGATAAGGATATACCAGGCACATGCATCACAACCATATGTGCGTGACATAATGATCTCATATCAAGATAAACAGCGAATGACCTTGGAGGTGGGGCC
>NC_043002.1:41284108-41324108 GCF_006345805.1 Octopus sinensis | reverse complement strand
CAGACGAAATACCGCTAAGCATTTCGCCCGGCGTGCTAACGTTTCTGCCAACTCGCCATCACTATTAAGCCTTCCTACTGTAGACACAAGGTCTGAAATTTTGATGGGACGGGGTTAGTCGACTACATCGACCCTATGCTTCCCTAATACTTATTTTATCGACCCCAAAAGGATGAAAGGCAAAGTCGACCTCGGTGGCATTTGAACTCAGAAATGAATACCTAAAGAAATGCCGCAAAAGTTCTTTGGCGTAGTAACGATTCCGCCTGCTCGCTCAAAGGCAGTAATTTTAAGGAAAGGTACGTCGATTCCATCAACCTCAGTGTTCAACTGGTACTTATTTAATCGACCTCAGTGTTCAACTGGTACTTATTTAATCGAGCCCGAAAGGATGAAAGGCAAAGTCGACCTCGGCGGAATTTGAACTCAGAATATAAAGAGCCAGAAAGAATTCCGCCAAGCACTTAGTCTTCGACGCGCATATGATTTTACGAACTCGCCGTCTCATTAACGAGTGCATCTCGATAGAAATCTTCTTTCATCGTTATAGTGTTGGACAACTTACGAAATTTCAAAATCACCCTAAGTTTATAAAACATTGGTATTTTGTTCTTTCCTTTTCAATCTTCGCAGCCTCACCCCTATGAAAAAGATTAGATTATGTCACATTTCAACGGAAGCTATCACACATGTGGCCAACAGCTGCTGAAAAATGTCAAGGTACAACTTCCGACTGTGGCACAATGTTGTTGCTAAAACAATAAACAATGCCATCCGTAGGAAAGACTGTCATAGGATAAATATAGAGAATACTTTTGTTATTGAATATATATATGTACAAATCAACACAAAGAATTTTGGTGGAACATTTCTATCTACTCTCCCGCTATGTACAGATATAACAGATCTGATATAGTTATTCGGGACGGAAAAGAAAAAAAAATATGTACACTCAGAGAGGTCGGCTGTTTTGCAGATGTGAACGTTTTTTTCAAAATCAGTGAGAAGGAAAATATTTAAAGACAATTTCCGTCGAAACTTCAGTATCCAGGTTATAAATTCACATTTATACTCATAATTATTGCTGTACACAGCTACGTTTGTAAATGTATAAAAGAATATCTCGAAAAGCTAGGGTTTCAAGGTAAAAAAAGACTAGCAAACACGAAATTTTGTAAATACTATTTGTAAGCGAAACTATGAAAATATTCTATTATCCTATTGCCAGCTTTAGCAGAGGCTATAACCATGCTGGGACACCACCATTAGCGCCCTCATGCTTCTTTAGTTTAGACTCACTTCCTGTTCCTGTATCCGAAATTTGACCTAGGGATTTGGTAAGTTGGAAGGTTCTAGGCCAACTGATACCGGGACATCTCAATTCCGGACAACTTATATCAGACAATTCATACCTGGACAATTGATATCTAGGACAACTCATAACAGGTATAAAGGGATAAAGATTTAATTTTGAAAGAAATTTGGACCTCAGAACTCTCTGCATTCAATGGTCCATAATGTGTTTGCAGTGACAGTACTCATACCAACATTGGGGCTGCTTGATTGGACGCTTGATGATATCCGAGCCATTGATGTGAAAAGCCTGAAAAATACTAACAAGCACACGTAATTTCCACATAAACAGTGACGTAGACCGCCTCTACATAAAACGAAAAGAAGGCGGTAGAGGCTTAACATCGATCCAAATTGCCTTTAAATGTCGCATCATATCCCTTCGGCAACATCTTTTAGCCACCAAGCGTCGAAGTGCATCCCTCGACTAAGTTTGCATACATGAGGCTGATAACATCATAAGACTTGGAAAGCAGCTCCTTGAGCAACACTCTTTCTCTGATAACCTAGAGTACATGCCCAAAGAAGTCGCACGACTCTACCGCAACATATCATCAGATGAAAGGATGAGCCTATATGAGTAGAAGGCTATTCATGGATATGTTAGAAGAAAGCTCTGTGATGATAGTAACATCGATCATCAAAGCAGTTTATCATGGACGAATAGCCAGATTACTACCTCCCACTTTGAAGGGTATGCGTTTGCAATCCAGGAACAGGAAATATCAACAAAGTACCCGATGCACAAAAGGGATAGAGATGCGGGAAAAGCCGTAAAATGTAACGACCGATGCAGACTTTGTGGTGTTCACACTGAAGATATTACTCACATCATAAGCAGTTGTCTGAAAATGTCATCACGGTATTATCTACCGATGAGACATGACGTTGTAGCTAGGACGCTCTATAATGAAATCTGTCGGAAGGATAATCCCGAGGACAAAGAATTAAGAACCCACAATATGGTAGAAGCCATAGCAACTCATAATAAAAAGGAATACTGGTGGAATGTACTAGTGAAGACCTCAATAAAATGTAAAGCACAACAGAACCTGATATAATGATTTGGGATAGAGAAGAGAAACTGTGCACAGTTGTAGAAATAAGCTGCCCAGCAGATGTTAAGATAAAGCTGAAGATCAGTGAAAAAGAGAACACTTATGCTGAACTATTGAGAAATCTGCAGTTACTCTATCCAGATTACAAGTTCAGGTTTATACCTGCAATTATTGGGGAACTGGGATATGTAACACACTGCCTAAATACCAATCTTGAGAAATTAATCTTCTCAAAACCAGAAAGGAGAAAGCTAATTCGAAGACTACAGACCCAATCCATCACTGGAAATGTAAAAATCTGTAAAACTTCCAGAAGTTTATCATTTAAATATATATAAGCATGTCTAGATATGTAACTATATGCATGAGAAAATATACATAAAACATACAAATCTGCACATACATACATACATACATACATACATACACATACATACATACATACATACATACATACATACATACATACATACATACATACATACATACATGCATACATACATACATGCATACATACATACAAAAATACCCTATTGTTGATGTTGAAATTTCATTGACAGAACCTTGGATCTAGGTGAGAAACCGGCTCTTTCTCTATTGGCAAGAAATAAACTGAATAATGACATACATACATACATACATACATACATACATACATACATACATACATACATACATGCATGCATACATACATGTGTTTGTGTGTGTGTATACATGGACATACATACTAGGATGGAGCGAAAAATGCAGCTTTCGAAATTGGTAATCAAGAATCGATACTTTTCTGCGAATTAGAGTTAAATGAAAGGTGTATAACGAACTTTGCAATTAAATATTTTTTCAGTCTACGCAACACAATTTAAAATTTTGAAAATGTTAAAAATCGCAATTTTGGGTCGAATTTTATATTTCATGGATTATAAGTCGTAAGGTATACATATTTCTACATAGCAAAATGCAAAACTGTAAATATGGTATCCTCATGGTTGTCTACCAAGTTTCAATACAATTGACTAGACTAGTATCTTCAGGTTCCGCATTGGCTATAAAAGAACGTGTGTGTGAACTTCTCACTAGTGACGCTGCAACGGTCGTTGCGTGTGGCCGTACGTCATACGCGTGTGAAGTTTTCTGCTTTGTACCTTGTCTATAAACCATTATATTAAAATTAACGATCGTGTTAAATATAGTGTTGACTCGTAAGCCGATAACGTATCATGATATTGAATGCTCAATATTTGGTATTCCATGTGATCATAGCGAGCGAGTTTTGCCAACTTACAAGGACGTACTAAAACGTGTTTTATTTGAACGAGAAAAAGAAAAGAATGTAGTTAATAAAGATCCTTCAATTAAACAAACGGTCAAGATTGTAGCATAAAAGATACTTGTTCTTTGGCAAAAGGCATCCATCCCTTGTGTTGCGATTGAGTCAGTTAAACCGAAAGTCTTAAACTTTTATCCAAAGTACCACGCATTAAAATCTGTGAAAAATAGAAAAAATGTGCCATTGATTCAAACAAAATGTAATGTGTTAACAAACAAACCAACAAAAGATTTATTTGACATTTCCTTTTGGAAATGTAACTTCTTTAAAAACAGCAGCTGTTGTAGAGGCAAAAAAGTAGCACAGAGAGAATAAGGTTTTTTTACAGGATCAACGGACAAATCGAAAAATGATCATTGGCAGAATAGATCAAGCATTATCTAAATAGAACGTTCAGAGGCTGATTAGAAAGAATCAGTCAGATTACGGTCGCCCTTCTACGTCAGCAAACAAAAGTTTAAGATATTCGGTTTAACTGACTCAATCGTAACACAAGGGATGGATCCCTTTTGCCAAAGAAGAATTATCTTTTCTACTACAATCTTCTGCAATCTAGACCTCTTGTAACGCATATATTCGGTGATCTAGTATTAGAAATAAGAACTTCAGATTTTAACTCAGTTGTTTTTAAGGGATTTCGCAATAAAAAATATATTCCTGGAAACCAATTCGAAAATCTGTGTAAAAAGTACCTTTTTTCGCTCCACCCTAATACTATGTGCATAGATAGATAGATAGATAGATAGATAGATAGATAGATAGATAGATAGATAGATAGATAGATAGATAGATAGGTAGGTAGGTAGGTAGATAGATAGATAGATATGATAGATGGATAGACAGACAGACAGACAGACAGATAGATAGATAATTAGATGGATAGATAGATAGATGGACAGACAGACAGACAGACAGATAGAAAGATAGATAGATAAATAGATAGATAGATAGATAGATAGATAGAAAGATAGACAAACAAACAGACAGACAGACAGACAGACAGACAGACAGACAGACAGACAGATAGATAGATAGATAGATAGATAGATAGATAGATAGATGGATAGATAGATAGATAGATACACATATTTATATAAAACGGAAGGTTGTGATTTGAGAAGGGGAGATATGGCTGTTATTTTTAGCAAATCGTGTGACCACATAGAGACATAGAGGCTCCTCCGCTGATCTTGAGTTCAGTTTGCTTGGATTTTCTGGTAGTCTGTGATATTTGATTATAAAGCATGTCTGATTAGAACGTAATGTATTTTCAACACTTCTTTAGGGATATGTGAGTATGTGTATGTTCGCACATACATACCGTAAGTGTTACTTTGTGCGTGATTGTGTGTATGTGTGTGCGTGTGTTAGTGTTTGTTTTCATGCAATATAATATTTCACCACCAAACTTATAAGTATGTTACATTTAATATCGATTAGCACTTCAGCAGATCGTTCACCACCCAACACCACCACCACCATAGACAGCTATGGTGAGGATGTCTGGTGCAATTCCAATGGGGATTGCAGCCAACCTCCATTCAGTCTGCACGTGATGAATTTTTAGAAGTTCTTCCATTAGTATTTTTCAATCGACAAACTTCTCTGTGGCGGCAACCAAAATAACACAAAGACTCAAACGAGAATTTCACAACGAACGGAAATGTCGAAAGCGAGAGAGAATTAGATAGGTAAGTAAATCTTTGTGACGAGTCGAATCTGCGGCTTGTTTTATTTTTATTTTTGGTCCCAAGGTGATTTATAGGCTAATGGCTTATTTTACACACACACACACACACACACACCACACACACACACACACCACACACACACACACACACACACACACACACACATACACACGCATATATGTATATTCTAATTGTTTGTCCATATATATAAATACACATACACATACGTGCATGCATGTATACATACATAGATAAGTGTGTGTGTGTGTGTAGCGGATGAGCATTTATATTTAACATATTCCTGTTTATTAAGACGTGAAATCCATTTGCGGCAGAGCTTAGTCTCGGACGAAAAAAAATTTCTCTGTCGACCATATGTACAAAAATACATCGAGCCAAGTTCCAAATGACGTCAGAAGACCACTAGACATTGTGTTTCTGGGTGATTTTACCTCCTCAGTAATAAATATTTGGAACCAGACCATTTGAAATTAGACTATTTAGACCATGGCTATTTGGAAGTAGACTATTTGGAACTAGACCAGAACTTCTGTTCTTATATAAAAAAAAAAAATAATTTCCTGGGGTGTGCTAAGGCTTGTCGAGCTTGAATTAATGTAGTGTAAGTACACGAAGAAACGCGGCTCAAAAGAAAGTTGTGTAAATTAATTTTTAACATGCGCTTATGCACTTTCTGGTTTTGAGAAGATTAATTTCTCAAGATTGGTATTTAGGCAGTGCATTACATATCCCAGTTCCCCAATAATTGCAGGTATAAACCTGAATTTGTAATCTGGATAGAGTAACTACAGATTTTTCAATAGTTCAGCAGAGGTGTTCTCTTTTTCACTGATCTTCAGCTTTATGTTAACATCCGCTTGACAGCTAATTTCCACAACTGTGCACAGTTTCTCTTCTCTATCCCAAATCATTATATCAGGTCTGTTGTGCTTACATTTTATTGAGGTCTTTACTGGTACATTCCACCAGTATTCCTTTTTATTATGAGTGGCTATGGCTTCTACCATATTGTGGGTTTTTATTTCTTTGTCCTCGGGATTATCCTTCCGACAGATTTCATTATAGAGCGTCCTAGCTACAACGTCATGCCTCATCGGTAGATAATACCGTGATGATATTTTCAGACAACTGCTTATGATGTGAGTAATATCTTCAGTGTGAACACCACAAAGTCTGCATCGGTCGTCACATTTTACAGCTTTTCCCGTATCTCTATCCCTTTTGTGCATCGGGTACTTTGTTGATATTTCCTGTTCCTGAACTGCAAACGCATACCCTTCAAAGTGGGAGGTAGTAATTCGGCTATTCGTCGATAATAAACTGCTTTGATGATGGATGTTACTATCTTCACGGAGTTTTCTACTAACATATCCATGTATAGTCTTCTGCTTATATAGGCTCATCCTTTCATCTGATGATATGTTGCGGTATAGTCGTGCGACTTCTTTGGGCATGTACTCTAGGTAATCAGACAAAGAGTGTTGCTCAAGGAGCTGCCTTCTAAGTCTTATGATGTTATCAGCCTCATGTATGCAAACTTGAATGCAAACTAGGTCAAGGGATCTCATCAAGCAGCCCATATGTTGGTACGAGTGCTGGCACTGCAAACACATTGTGGGCCACTGTTTTATTGAATGTAGAGAGTTCTGAGGTCCAAATTTTCTTTAGTCAGCTGTAATATTCTTTAGTGGCACGTGTTTTGTTACAGGTGCCATTATAAGATATATTTTCATCCACCCCTACATACCTGTAACATTTCACGTCAGATAGAGGGGGAACAGTCAAATCATTGATGGACATGTTACTAGTCTGGTTTATAGTTTTCCCCCTTTTCACAACCATATAACAACATTTATCCTGACCAAACTCCAACCCTACATCCTTTGAGAATGTTGTAACTAAGTCAAAGCTCTTTTTCATCCCATGTATATTCCTTGCATAAAGTTTTGAGTCATCCACAAAGAAACAGTATGTAATTTTGTTATTTCTGTTTCTTTGTGAACCAGTGAGATATCCTTCAGACTACCTTGACATGAATGACAAGGGATTTACAGAAAGTATAAACAACATTACAAAGAGGCTGTCTCCTTGAAATACGGCTTTGCGATATTGTATTCTATCGGTGATAATACAGTCACTCTTTGTGTTTAAATTCAAGATGGTGTCCCACGATGAAGTCAGGTTAGCTATGGCTTTGACTATTCTCACTGGAATTTTAACAAGTTGAAGGGCTTCTAGAATCCTTGAGTGGGGAACAGAGTCGAAGGCTTTCTTGTAATCTAGCCACATTGAAACTAGGTTCCTCCTATGCTCTCGCACCTCTGACATCACAGTTTTGTTGATTAACAATTGCTTGGCACATTTTCAGACTCCCTTTTTCCCAGCACCTTGTTCTGCTGTAATAATGTTATTGGTTTCACAATGGTTTTGGAGGAAGAGGTTTAAACATGCTGTATATATCTTATACATTAAGTTCTGGCATGCAATCGGCCGGTAGTTTTTTGCCATGTGGGTGGTTCTGCATTTGGAAATCAATTTTGTTTCTGCCAGAGCTAAGCTGTGTGGTATGCTACTGTTCCCAAATGAAAGCTTGCTGATACGGATTGATTAAGATATGGTTGGTAGAATGTTAGCTTCTTGTACCAATATCCAACAATCAAGTCTCTTCCAGGTGCTTTTCCATCCTGGAGTTTCTGGATCACACTTGCAAGAGTTTCACCATCAATAGTGTATGTCTTGGATGTAACGCAGGAGCAATAACTTATTCGGATTTCTTCCAGCCACAGAGCATCTTGGTTAAATTCCTCCACTTCACTCCAGAAGAAGTCTATGTCTTCTTGCGAAGGAGCTTCAGTGATATTTTTTGCTCCACCTCTCATGTCTCTGTATACTGTGCCTGGTTGCGGTTAAATTTTTTGTTTATTTTTCTTCTGGTTAGTCTCTTCTGATGTCGGAGTTTTTCACTGACAGCTTTTAGCTCCTGCTTTAAGGTAATCAGTTTGCAAGTGAGTGTCCCTTTTTTGCTGTCTCCAAACATCATACACACACGCACGCACGTACACACACACACACAGATACACACACACACACGCGCGCGCGCACGCACGCACACTTGTATGTATGTTTGGTATGTGTTTGTGCGCGTGTGTGTACGAGATGCGTTCAAAATGTACCCGTCTGTATGTTTTTTTGTGTGGGAAAAATCCTTTGGGCGGAAGATGATGACACCCTTCTTGCGTATGCGCGAAAAATTTCATGTCGGCATGCCGCGTCAGTTCCCAACTGTTGCGCCTAGGGAACAGACGTGTACTGCGCGCTCGTCGGATTTTCGTTTTCACCGAACGAATCGAGCAGGAACATTGCATCAAGTTTTACCGAAAGCTTGGTGATATTCAGGGCCTGCTGAATTTTCAGTAGGTGTTTGACGATGATACCAAATTCAGATCAAGGAGTGGTACAACCGCTTCAAACATGGCCGTTCCTCAATGGAAAGCTCTGGCAGGCCATCTACAAGCCGAAACGAGGAGCCGATTGAGAAAATTCGGCGAATAGTCATGGGTGACCGTCATGTAACAATCCAGGAAATCGCTCACGAAGTGGAAATAAGTACAGGAACAGTGCATTCCTTTTAAACAGAAAGTTTGTGTATGCATGCGGAGATAATCGGCAAAATTCGTTCCCAAGGTGTTAGCAGAACACCAGAAGTAACTCCGCATGGAAATCGTTCAGGACATACTGCACTGTGCAAAGTACGACCCAGATTCATGAAGACCATCTTCACTGGTGTTGAGACGTGGGTTTATGCTTTTTGCCTCGATACATTCAATCATCTTGGTGTGGAAACGAAAATCCACCGAACGCGCACTACACGTCTGTACTCTAGGCATAACATCCGGGAACTGATACAGCCTCCCAGCGCGAAAACTTTTACGCATGCGCAGGAAGAGTAGCGTTAGCCACCACCTCAAGGATTTTACCCACGTGGCATTAGTTTTGTCAAGAAAAATAAAGTCAGATACTTTTTGAATACATCTTGTGTGTGTGTGTGTGAGAGTAAAAGATTAAAGAGAGACAGACAATTATAGGTGTACGGAATGCATTTATACGAGATGTTACATATATTTTCACTGTGTAACTAAACTTTTACAGTTGTTTCGAATATTCAATGAGTGGTCGATATTATAATACACGGCGTTGAGCTGGCAGAATCGTTAGCACACCGGTCAAAAAGCTTAGCTAAATTTCTTCCGGCTTTACATTCCGACTTCAAATTCCCCCGAAATCCTCTTTGTCTTTCATCCTTTCGGGGTCGATAAAATAACTACCAGTTGAGCACTGAGATCGATGGATTCAACTAGCCCTCTCCTCTCCACCAAAATTTCAGGCCTTGTGCCTGTATTAGAAAGAATTATAATGCATTTTATGCAAATAGGTGGCCTTTGAGTGGTCACTGTTTATGCTACTGTGTTGTCTATAAGTGCACATTCACTGTCCACCTCAAATCCACCAAAATATACATCGGATCTACAATTAATTTTAAGCGTTGCTACTTGGCACATATCAACTTCTTGCCTAACATTAAGCGCCAACTTCTACTTCGCTGACAATACTGACAATTTTCATTCATCACCTAAAGGCCAAAAACATTGCATATCTACTTGTATAACATGAAGATAGGCAAACCGTATCAAGGAAGTCGGATAGCACGTAATTTCTTCTATAGAGAATCCTTCGAAATATTACATAGGAATAAATATATTATTCTAAATATATTACCTCCTGACATCATAAATTTTACAAAATATTTTCCTTTTATCACAGATCGAGCTGCAAAAATCGTTCCCTATGAGTCTATCTTTTAAATTTTAGGTTTTTCCTTTTCGCTTTTCTCTGTTTTCCTAAGATTCTTTTTTCTTTTTTTTTTTTTACATTTACGTTTATAGCCTGGTTAGAATAATGATTTCCCTTTTATCTGAGCAGAATTTTAACTTTGCTCCCATCCATAAATTTTAATTTTATCGTAATATGTCCGTTTAGACTTAGTATTCTCCAACAATCGTTTCTCCCTCCCTCCCTCCAAACTTTTCCTAAGTACACTAGGATGTAATTCGAGAGAGATTTGGCTGCTATTTCTTATAGGGCCATGTAAACAGTGCCATCTTTAGGCAGTCATGAGCTCGAGTGATATAAGCGATGAAGTGGGTCTGCATCTCCATCGAAATATAACGGAATTGTTTTATTCATAAGCCCATTAGCTTCTTGAGTCTCGGTAACGCAGCACCCATAAAATGTCTGGGGATGATACTACAAGTAAGCCTCTATCGTTGGGTCTTTTGTAAATCTAAGTCGAATGCGACTCCTCTTTTATATCCGTAATACTCTTCAAGAACGGCATGACTATAGCATAACCTCACTCTTGTTCGTTACTCATTTGTGTCTTAGACGACTTAGACATAGATATACAAACAGATAGAACAGTCACGATGGAACGCCTTCTATTATAGGCCTGCACGATGAGAGCTGATCTAAGCCTAAGCAACAATATAAATTTGTCTCCTGGTGCTCGGGAAAGAAATTATGCTACATTACAACAATGTGTAAGCTATAGCCGCCGAAAGCACGCAGCTTTCGAAACTACTATGAAATACTAACTTTTAATGCTACTGTACTACATCTCTAGTGTTAGGTAACAATGTGATTATGTAACCTTACGCTCATCAGAGGTAGCCGATATCGAATGGAATAAGTCGCCATATTTCATTTCATATCGGCTACCTCTGATGAGCGTAGGGTTATATAATCGGATTGTTACCTAACATTCCGTTGTATCACTAGCGCGAAACCGATTGGTAAGATCAACCGTGATGGTTATATAATATTGTATACTTCGGATAACATACTCACTCTATTGACAAGTATACGAGTGCATATTTTTTTGACTTGTAGACTTTTAGACGACTTATGCGTGTATATATATGTGCACACACACACACACTGGTGTATATATGCATATATGTATATATATATATTTTTGTATATGTGTGTGTGTGTATGTATGTATGTATGTATGTATGTATGTATGTATGTATGTATGTATGTATATACATTATTAAACAGCTTGGTCACCTCTGTTATGTAGTTTTACTCATGAATGCCAAATAGAGCCCGTTGATGAGAAATTGGTTCTATTGATCGCAGACACATGACATCTATCTTCTAAAAATTCCCCGAGCTGTTTCTTGAAGTCAGCTCCACATCCTTAGAGGTATTTGATCAAAGCACAATCAGTCGATGAAATACTCGTCAATTATACTAAGTGAGCTTTTCGAGCTAACGAAGGCGCTTCTACAGGTTCGCTTTACCCACTAGAATAAAATCTCCCACAAATCAAATCCTGTTGTCCTAAAAAGGAGGAATTCATTGAACAATCCTATACAGATCTGTATACTAGATCAGTGAAAACAAACCTATTATCAACTTCGACGTTAATAATTTCTTTAACAACTCTGTTTATTGGAGTGCCAAATCTATATATATGTGTATTTTAGTTTTTGTTTAATTCTTATAGTTATTCTTTTTATCATATAATATTGCAGGGAGATATTTTTCAAAGTCTCATTGCGTGTCACTTAAAATCCTGCGGTATGTTACTGTTGTCACGCGAGTCATTAGTTCGTCGGCACCGTCCTAGACACACAGATCGGAAAATAAATCTACTGGATAGAAAATAAATCAGAAAATAAATCCTAGCCACATGGTTCCAGGTTCAGTCCCGCTGGCAGGCACCTTGGGCAAGTGTCTTCTACTATAGCCTCGGGCTAACCAAAGCCTTGTGAGTGGATTTAGTAGACGAAAACTGAAAGAAACCCGCCGTATACACACACACACACACACACACACACACACACACACACCACACACACACACACACACACACACATATATATATATATTTACATGCAGCTTTATGTGTGTCTTTGCATGGCAGTAGTCCAATGACTGAAACAAATAAAAGAAAAAAGTAAAGACGGAATCATTACGGTTGGAACACTTTTGATAATAAATTAGTTTAATAGGAGCGAATATGGAGCTGACAGCAGTTGTGATACCCTCTTCTTCTGCTGCTCAATATCAATTTCGAGCTTGATAGACAATCTTTCCAGATTCTTAACACAGGCTTTTGGTGTAGAGATATTAATGGTATTATGATTAGGATTATTAACTGTTCGACCCAGCACCATATAACCAGATGTAGTCATGATGAGTCTGGCCTCGTGGTGAGAGGCCTTGCGTGTTCCGTAGATTCGAGAGAACATTACCGTCTGGAGTTTTGCTCTAGGTACGGCCAACCTAGGCGATCCGATCTCCCGGGGAGGTTCCAGACTACCGGTGACTCACGGCGCTTCGGCCTGTCGTTAAGATGGCAGCCATATCATCTAATTGTTCTGCAGAGGGCCAACAACCCAACCAGAAGAACCCTCAACCTGTTAGGACATCGACCAGAAGAAACCGGAGGGCCTAACATCGGAACGGACCCCTGTATGCCGCCGATGTAGAGAGGCTGGCATGGGACCGCCAGCAATGGCACGGGGAGGTGCATTGGTGGACCTGGTCGGCTCTACGCACGATGACGCCGCTGGGGCCACTAACCTGGGATGGTCCCAGCCCTATCGAGCAAGAGTATGGCTGAGTGAGATGTAGTTCCCCAAAACCTAGTTACTATTGAAATATAGTTACTGCTGTTGCATAGCAACAGTTAGATCGAATTAAACAGACCTGTAATCAAAGGCACTCTTTTATCTTGAAGTATAGCGTAATTAAGATTACATTACCTTTTTTGTCTTTCTTTTCTGAGATAGCAGGATGTAATTTGGTGGAGGTTTACTTGCTTTACGGGTCAAGAGACCACAAAGAGGAATCTTTCGTTTGATTGAGATAGAGTCTTATAAGAAAGAAGAGTCCAGTTCTAAAGCTTAAGAGGATTCAAAGAAACATTTGTAGAATTTTATAGTCTTGAATATTAATGAAAAACCACGATTAAGATTATCAGGAAATGGATTTACAAGTTAATGGGGTTTTTGAAATGATGGATGGCTTAAGCATCCATCTTTTTTTAATGTATTTATGATATGAGTAACAAAGTGCGATTCGAGGAAGCTAGCGCACTTTTAGTGTTGGTTGCGGTGCTAGGAAGAAAATGACGTGGGAGAGGGAGAGAGAGGGAGAGAGAGAGAGAGAGAGAGAGAGAGAGAGAGAGAGAGAGAGAGAGAGAGAGAGAGAGAGAGAGAGAGAGAGAGAGACGCGTTATGTTCGAAAGCGAAAACTAACTGTCCTCAAAATATTCAGAGTGGGTTCGAATTTATACATGTTGGAAAGTTGGATGTAGGCCAGAGAACAATGGAAATTTAATGAGTTTGTCTCTACTGAACTATTTTAAACTTACGAATGTGTAACGATAATATGTTGCAAGGGGTCACCGAAAATTGTAATGAGTAAATAAATGAGTGGAAGAAAAATAATTAGTTGATATGGCCTTTTATTTGATCGTTACAATGTTAGATACAACTTCTTCGATTTGTTATTATACATAGATTACCTGTCTTTCTGTTATTCTTTCTGTAGGTAGCTATGTTCATCTATTATCGACTGCTAGAAGAACGGATGGAAAAAAGGAAAAGAAAGAGTAAGAGAATTTAGACAAATAGAGAGGGTGAAAGTTATGTAGATGATGGGCCATACGTGAAGAACTCCTTTGGCCCGGTGCCATTCAAAAGGAAGTAGAACCGAATTTGGGTTCCGCATTTATATTTTTTATCACTAAATTAGGTCAGGCTAAACAAAGGATTTTCCCTCTCCTATCTGCCCTGACCCAAGTTTGACTCGAACGGTCACAAGTTTGACTCGAACGGTCACAGGTTAACAGTTGACACTCATAAATTTCCTAGTGCAAAAGCCAAGAACAACAGGTAGAAAAATCTAGGCTAAGTTTCGAATCATGACAAAGAATCTAAGAAGCTATTCGTTGCACTTTTGCTTCAATTAAAAAAAAATAGTATTTAATATTTTTTGTACAAATGTTAACTTACGCAATAGAACTGATCTAAGTGTGACAATTGACTCTCATTTCTAAGTTCTAACGACGAGAACAACAGAAAGGAGCTAATAGAAAAATCTAGACTTAGGTTTCGATTCCTGGCTAAGAATCCAGGAAACGGTTTACTTCACACCAAACAACTAGAGTCGAAGTGTTAGAGAATAATATTCCATAATCGATATTTCAATGTCCTTAATCAAGACAGCCCACATACTTGCAAGCTGGTACAATACACCGTAACAAGTAGTAAAAGTCAACGTGTGCTCGATTAGCTTGCAGCGGTAGAGTTCCTCGCTTGAATATAGCTTGGAAAGAGATTAGCTTCACCAAACTGATATGCTCTGTAATGGATTCCATATCTTTAGTGGTTGCCAACGAAGTAATTGCTTATGAAAATCACCATGGAGATTGTAACATGTAAAGTGTCGATTACCGCAAACTAACTATTTTCCCTTACATCTGAAGCACAACGGACAAATTTGGCAGTTTGGAATCTATTTTGGTAAAGAGGATCCACAGACGTGTGAAGTTTACTGCAGTATAATTAACGAAACTCTAGTCAAGGAGAAAAACTAATTGATTGTATCTATTTTTAGATAAGCGACCTTTAACGACATCTTAACGACACAGGATGATACGAGATATGCCTGTACAATCAACCCCAAGCATGTGACACCTATCACGTATAATACAAGGCAGGAAGGGGAGGAAGAAAGAACTAATAGCTATTATGATCCCAATTTAGACTGAAGAGCTGTTCAGAGAAAACCTAGACATCATGAAGGGTTTTTTTTTAGAAATACCAAAATTCACAGGGATCTCGTCGTTGTAAAATACTTTCAGTAGAAAGATATATTCCATGCAGTTATAGCAGAGCCTGCATATATAAACATGAAACCTAGAGATGATGGATGGGGGCATTTACACGGTTGCTCGATTTGCTAGAAATAGCAACCACCACAAATCACACTCCACATACATACATACATACATACATACATACATACATACATACATACATACATACATACATACATACATACATACATACATACATACATACGTACATACATACATACATACATACATGCTTACATACATACATGTTTACATACATACATGCTTACATACATACATGAATGCTTACATATACACATACGTACGTACATGCTTACATATATACATACATACTTGCATGCTTGCTTACATACATGCATGCTTGCTTACATACATTCATGAATGCTTACATATACACATAAATGCATGCTTACATACATACATACATACATACATACATACATACATACATACATACATACATACATACATACATACGTACAGCTGGCATATGTAACATACTGCCTAAATACCAATCTTGAGAAATTAGAAAGAAGAAAGCTAATTCGAAGACTACAAATCCAATTCATCACCAGAACTGTAAAAATCTGTAAAACTTTCCAGAAGTTTATCATTTAAGTATATATGACCATGTCTAGATATGCAACTATATGCACGAGCATACATGCATAAAACAAAGCATACCAATTTGCATATATACATATATACATACATACAAAAATACACTGTTGGTGTTGTTGAAATTCTAATGATTAGGAACCATTCTCTACTAGCAAGATTTCTTGAAATAAAACTGTATAATGACATACATACATACATACATACATACATACATACATACATACATACATACATACATACATACATACATACATACATACATACATACATACATATGTAAATACATTGAGGAGACCATTTCGTTAACATCAGCTGTAAATCGCTACGTTTTGTAATTTTAAGCCAGTTTTTCTTGGATTCTAGCACATTGTCAACTGGACTGAATCCACATTCGATAAAATAAGATGAAGAAAAAAATGAATCAATAGTTCTCTTGCTGATGTAGAGATGTCGGGGTATTTTCTTTCAACCTCGTCACATAGCCACATATTTGCACCGTTCAATTTAAACAAAGTCTTCACTGATTCATCATGTCGTAATTCGGATAACGCTTCTTGGTATTCAATTACAAACATCAGAAATGAAATGTCAATCAGCAGTGGTTGAGTTAACCAATGGAAAAAAAATAATTCATTGCCTTCAAATCACAAAATCTGTCGTTGAAGTCCTTTATTAAGATATTTAAATGGTCAATAATTACGGTAGCAGCATCATTTGTTATCTCAAGTAGTATAACTGACTGAAATTGCTTTTGGAAAGATTTTTTTGGCATATTTCGAGGGCTGTAATGAATCCAAAAATCTTTGCTTTCGCACCAGCAAGCATCATGTTTGCACATTGGAGTTGTTTATTCGAGTTTCCAAGTTTCTCAAAGATGCCTGTCAAATAATTGACAAACGCTTTTCCATCCGTTGTTGACAGCATTTTCATCTCACATTTATTACCGAAAAAGTCATTAAGCTGATCAAATAATTCCATGAACCTTTTAAAGTTATTTCCACTTGATAGCCATCTTACTTCTGTATGAAGCAATAATTGAACATGCTCGGAACTTTGATTTACACAAAACTGCTTAAAAGACGTTCGGCTTTGGGATTTGCTTTAATGCTATTGACACATTTGATCACGGCTCGTAGAACCTCGTTAAGAACAGAGGAAGTTTCTTGGCAACCAGGTTTTCTCGGTGTATGACGTAATGGACAATCAACATGTTTGGATTTTCATCCTCCATCATTTCTAAGCATCCCCTTTTCTTGCCCATCATAGCAGGTGCATCGTCTGCCGTGCATGACAGTAAGTTTTCTTTAGGTATTTTGCTTGCATCCAAATAATGTTTAAGTTTGCTGTGGATATCCTTTGCTGTTGTGGTTGTTTCCAATGATTCGCAAAACAACTTCGCTTCCCGAAAGCCTTACATAAGTCAATAACAGGGCCTCACTGTCCCGAAATGTGGATTCATCCATTTGTAATGAGAATTTTCGTCATTTTAATGTCTCAAATAAGCTGGTTTTCAACATCTTGCCCTATTTCATCAATTCTATTGGATACAGTGTTATTACTGAGTGGCATGGCCCTGACATATCTATCATCATTTTGTTGTACAGTTTTTAAGAACATTGAGATATCTAGTTTAATCAGTTGCTCTGCAAAAGTGATTCTTTCTATGCTTTGTTCTAAGCAGAGAAATTTCGTAGCTGGCTTTGAGGGCACGAATGGGGGACGCATGTTGTGTAGCATATAGTGAAGTGAGTATTGTTCGGTTTTCAAAATTTCCTTTCAGTGAATTGAAGTACTCCAAATCTGAATTAGAATTGTTGGGACGTCTTATCCTCAAGTGCATTTTAAAGCCTGCCTGCCCTTATTGACTCATTTTCTGATGACACAATAAGCAGAACGGTTTACGCTCATCATACTCATCAGGAATAAACCCAAACTTCAAAAACTCCACCGAATATTGACGAGTCTTCTTCTTGCTTTGTTTACTCATTTTAAAAGGGGCTGACACAAATCCAAGAAAGCGATGAAGTGATGGAGATCACGATTTTTGCACAGCATAGAAAGAAAGAGATTCGAAGCATCAATCAGCAATAGTGAGCAGAGTTGACTGCTACTTTTTTTATAAACACTTGACGCTGGACGATAGATATTGAAACAGAGAAACAAGCGCCTAACAAATGCAGATACCTCACTCGATTGGTCGTAGCTACATCGATTCCCACGGTTCAAGTATAAATATTGCCTGGTGATGCTTTTTTTTTCATTTCAATGCCCAAAATATAGGTTTAGGATCGACAAGTGTGCGCTCAAGTCACTTGCAAAAATTTTCACAACCCACGCTAACGCACGCCCCACCCCAATTTTCCACGTCCCACGTAGAGAAACACTGCCCTAACCATTAAGCCATGCACTTCCACGTACATACATTTCTTCCGTCACAGCTGACCGAGAATTAATATGACCGAGCTGTCACACTGCTCTCCATAGGATTCATCACTGCATGTCGGTGTGTGCATTACGGTCACTAACCAAAACGGAAGCGTAGTATAACCGGGAAGACGGATTTTGAGGTCGCACCTCGCCGTTTCATCGTTTGCATGACCACGTGTTTGCCATAGGACTATTTATTCAGGACTGATGCAGGTCTTTACACAATGACGACGACGACAACAACAACAACTGTGAAATAAGAATCTCTCGTGACCGAAGAAGGTATCTGGCAAAGAATGCTGAATATGCTATACTTGGAATATAGCTAGTTACAAATACCATAAACTATTACAGGCAGCTTGTAATCAGAACCAAAACCTAAGTTTAATGGGGTAAGCAAACTGGGGGACTCTAGTCTGTGACTGAACCCCATTAATCTGATATATGATTGAGTGAATTGATCAGAAGATATTGATCACATATAAGAGAAGAGGTTTCTTCTTTTACTTTTGATGACTGTAACTTTGACCAGATGTCTTCAGATGGTATCCAACGATCATTGGATGTTTCAACCCCGAACCATTAGTCAGCATAATCTCCTTCTGGCTTCCAGCTTAATTCCTCTTTCTTGCTCTATAACACTGCTCCGCAACTGGTATGCTGCGGCACACTGGTGTTTCGAGGAGGCGATGATAGGTGTGCCGCAGTGTAACCTGAATATAATTTTTTCCTTATACTTTTAGCTATATTTCTAGTTCAGGTGTGCCGCCGAATTTTGAATAGAATATGTGTACTGTAAGGGAAAAAGGGTTGCGGAGCACTGCTCTAAAACCAACAAGAGCTTCATTTCTACTGTCTCTCATATCATACACGCTGCTACTTTTCGCCCTTCTCTTATTCCAATAGCTGTGGATATTCTCCAAACTGGCTGAACAGAAAATCCTCTACAGCCAACTTCATGCAAACGTAAAAGAGTTCCTGCAACAGATTTGAACTTACAACTCATCAACTGGTGGTCCAGTATCTTAATTACACAATCATCTCGCTCTATCAATCCCACAACCCACACAATCACTGAATATTGAGAAGTAGTGTTAAATTGTATTATCGGCATACCATTGCTGTCTTGTTTCTCTGCTCAAGGGGAATTCTCTGCCAAACACTTCATTCATTTGAGAAGTAAAGAAGTCATTCAATTTTAATTACTATGCTGTCGTAATAATGAATTAAACACTTCATCGTTTCACAACTGTTCTTTGGAGAAGATTTCACACTTGACCTTTATATATTAAATATTCAAATTATAGCTTTGGTTCGCTTTATAAGATATCTGGCAAGATTTTAACATCCCTTTTTATTATTTTCAAACTCGATTAAATCTTCGAGAGAATAACGTACAATAAAAACCTGTGAAAACCGAACACGAGACAACCGATTCTTTATCTCCTTGTAGAATAAGTTCTATATTTTGCTGCATTTGTCTTCATGAATACTATTCTCTCTATGAATAACATGAATAACAAATAAAGTTGGTCATCAAAATTAATACTAACACGACAGAATTCTGTCGTCCGTGTGTTATATCTGATTAAATCTCGTGATGGACATGTTGCTGATCTGTACCCTCTATTTACTTAATTTTTCTCAAATGGGAATTAAAATACGATGAAGCAGTTTGATGATCAAACGTCAAAATGCAGACAAGTTGTTGTCTGTTAAAAGTTCAAAATACATCAAGGTTAATGCAAATAGTACAGAGAAAGGGATAGACAGACAGACAGACAGACAGATAGATAGATAGATAGATAGATAGATAGATAGATAGATAGATAGAGACATGTGGGGTGGTGGAAATCTATGTTATTTGCACTATTAACTCCTCTTTGTATGTTGTAATTATTTAGTTGTCGTTTACTTTTGTTCAAACATATTCAGTAGGGACACGTTAAATCTATTCCCTCCGTAGGTTTTCCTTTCCTTTTATATCTTATTTGATAAACCCCACTGCACATAATTTCAACCTTGTTCGATCGTTTCTTTGCTAGAAAGGGATATTGAATTTTAAAGATCCACTTATTTTTAATTTCATTCGATAAAGCAAGTTAAGAAGTTGAAATTTCATTTGAATAATAATAATAATAATAATAATAATAATCTTTTCTACTCTAGGCACAAGGCCCGACTCTAGTACCCAACTGGTACTTAAATTATCGACCCTGAAAGGAAGGAAGGCAAAGTCGACCTCGGCGGAATTTGAACTCAGAAAGTAACGGCAGATGAAATACGGCTACGCATTTCGCCCAGCGTGCTAACGTTTCTGCCAGCTCGCCGCCTAATAATAATAATAATAATAATAATAATAATAATAATAATAATAATAATAATAATAATAATAATAATAATAATAATAATAATAATAATAATAATAATCCTTTCCTTATTGGGTACAAGGGCCGAATACAAAAACATATAGACACAATACAAAACAAGTGACAAGTGGGGTTTAAAGCAGAAAACGTGTAAGCAGTAAAAAACAAGGACAGTTAACAAAATATTTAAACAATAAAACTCCCACTAGGGGGAGTTCCACCCAGGGCCAACCAGGGCAGTCCACACATCCTGGCACCCCGACTGCCTAGGGCACGTCAGGTAGGCACCCCTCTTCCCCTCAACTGTAGAACTTGAAAAAGTCGACGAGGGCTCGGCCGAAGAGGAAATTGTCTGTCTTCATTCCTTTCAACCTCGTCCACCACGCTACCTCTTTCGCTATAGCCAAAGGAAAACTGCCTTTTCCTGCCGGCCAAAAGAAGGCCGTGGGGCGATCCTTACAATGGACTCGGCTGATAACTGGATCCGTCCTGCACGTGACAACAGCTGTTCGACAAAGCTCCACAGGTCGGTAATACACAGTCATTGGACGAGTGCATGCAGGATGGTTTCAACACCCTGCGCACACTTCGGACAAGTCCGTCTCACAGTACTTCCATGTCTATAGAACTTGTTTCGAAGTGTCAGAACTCCCTGGTAGCACAGTCAGGCTAGGGATTTCTGTAAGTTATCTATAGACTCTGGCCGGAAAAACACCACTGAGTTGATCCCTCTCGACGTCCCGAGTTACCCCGAGTGGGTCGTCTTTCTTTCCCTCCACTAATCCTCTATAGAACTCTATGGTGGAACTTCCACCGACCGCGTTGCCCGACTGGCAGGAGACCGTGAGCGCTCCAGGTACCAAGCACCCGTTCTTGGTCTACAATTGACCCAGGACTGTAGCTGCACCAATGAAATGAGCTGCGGAAAGTCCCGTTTCACGAACGGCGACCGCACCTGCTCACCCTTAAGGAAACGCTGGAGATGTCGCAGCATCAGTGCATGTCTGCGCAACATTAACCACGTTGTGCCCAGTCCTCCACACAGCAGCTGTTGACAGCTGATGGATCGTATGACGAGCGGAACACGTCCCTTCCATAGAAAGTGGAAGAGCAAGTGCTCCAACTTTATCAGACACGAAGTGGAGCAAGGGACAACGGTCAGGCGGGTAGTAGATGACGAAAGCGATGTACGCATTCGCCACCTCCGCCCGACCCTTCAGGAACAGCTTCCTCTTTGCCCATTTATGAGTGAGATTGGCTACCCTACTCGCCACCTCCCTCCACTTCATGTCCACCTGGGGGTCTGGACCAAACCAGACCCCAGCAATTTAACCGGTCCTTCCGTCCAGCGCCCTACAACGCTGTCGGTTGGCATGGACCTGCTTCTCCGAGTGCGGAGCTGCAGGCTCACTGACTTCTACTGGTTGATATTTGCTCCTGTCATCGCTTCATACTCCGACCACCTCGATTTCCGAAATGTCCGATACTATTACTGTAACATCGTTCGCGTAAGCCAACACGAACCCTCGAAACATCCAGCTTCCGCAGTAATGGCTCGAGAGGCAATACGTAAATGTGGCCATTTACTTTGACAACCGAACAGATGTCGCTGTACATTGCAGCGATCCAACCTCTGAAAATGGGACCGAAACCCGCTGCCTCGAGAACTGCCTCCAAGTATTGGTGGTGGACCCTATCAAAAGCTTCCGACTGATCTAAATTGATCAGGGCCCCACCCATGCCAATTTCCTTATTGTTATGACGAGAATCATGATACACTTTGTGATAATGAACTAGCCGAACTAGAATAAGTAGCAGCGTGTTTGAGTGAGAGCGACAGATGAGAAATTGCAGTAAGTCGAAAGGTGTCGTTCATGGGTTCGTAGAGTCACAGGAAATTATTGAGAAGTTGTTATAGTTCGTTGAAAGTTGTTTTGGATTAGTTACAATTATTGGCAGAATATTTGGTAATACATCAAGTGGAGACAGTTAGTGTCTACCCCGTTCCGTGGTACTATATGCCACACTGTATTAGTGCACGACACTAAGGTGGCATATGCAGAAACCACGATATAAAAGTGGCGACGAGTGATTCGAAGCTTACGTTGGTTATTAGCAATTTTTTATGATACAAAAATTTCATTAATTATGGAAGACCTATTAATTGACATATTGCAGTTGCAAAAGCAACAGCAACAGCAGCCACGGGAGTTGCACCATCAACTACAACAGCAACAGCTAGAACACAATCAGTTACTGGAACTGATGTTGAAGACGGGAAACATTGCAAGTTTGTTTTTGCCAGACGGTGTAGCGAATGTTAAAACTGAATTTAGTTATAACCCAGAAGGGAGTACAATTTTTTTCAGCGTACTTCAGAAAATACGAAGAAATCTTCAAGGAAGACTGCAAGTGATGGGCAGACGATGAAAAAGTGAATCTACTGCTACGGAAACTAGGTCCTTCAGAACATGAAAAATACAGCAATTTTAATCTTGCCTAAAAAAATAAGGTGAAATTTGTTTCGAGGAAACAATTGAATTGCTATCCTAAATGTTCAGTGGTAAGAATTCTCTGTTTAACACTCGCTGGGAGTGTTTGAACCTAGTAAAAGAAGAGGACGAATATTTTGTCGGTTATGCCGGAACCGTAAATAAAATGTGCGAAAAATTTAAACTGAAGGAATTATTTCCGGACATGTTTAAATGCCTCATCTTTGTGCAAGGTTTGGGCGGCAAACAAAGATGAAGAAATACGTTCATGGATTCTTACAAAACTAGAACAGGCGGACCAGAATTTAACCCTGCAGGCAGTAGCAGAGGAGTGTCAAAGAATTATCAACCTGCGACAGGACGTAAAGAAAATTGAAAAAAAAAAGATTTTCTCACAAGAACAGACATATCGACCGGAATAAATAAAGAAAAAAGAATGTTATGACGAAATCCATGCTATGGGTATGGAAGTCTGCATTTTAAGAAAGACTGTTCTTTTAAAACTCGGAAATGCTTTAGTTGTAAAAAATACGACATAAAAGCTTGCACTGCATAGCGAAACAAAAAAGGTCGAGAAAAAATTCTTCTAAAAAGGTTTGTTCATGACAGCATCGAAAACGAAAAAAAATAATAAGTATGCGTATGTAAAAATAAACGACGTGAACGTGAAACTACAACTAGACACAGGTAACGACATTACAATTATTGATACCGACACGTAGAAGGAAATTGGGAAACCTACATTAAAGAAAATACCGAAAAGTGCGCGTGCGTTACCGGTGAAAGATTACACTTCTTAGGCGAAATGGTAAGCGATATTACATTTCGTGGTAAAACCTGTAAAGCGAAGGTGTTTATGTAAAAAAATGCAACAAACAAGTTCGATACTGGATGGAGTTGTTAGATTTATGGGACCTCCCCATAAATCTGTTCTGTAAAAACATAAATGATTGTTCTTCCAGTAAGAATAAGGCGTTAGATGAACTGAAGAAAAAAATTTTAAATGCTTTTCCAAAAGTGCTGTCGGATAAATTAGGTTTGTGTACTAATACTGAGGCATATTTCCAAATTAAGTGTTCAAACCAAAAAGAACGGTACCTTTTGCTGTAATAAAACATGTTAAGGAAGAATTAGACGGATTAGAGAAAATTGGAGTCATTCAAAATGGTAAATATACAAAATAGGCAGCTCCAACGGTGTGTATAAAAAAATCAGAGGAACAAAATTAGGGTGTGTGCCGATTTTCGCATTGGTTTGAATGAGTGTCTGAAAACGTGTCATTATCCGCTACCTACTCCGGAGGATATTTTTGCAAAATTAAACGGGGGGCAAAATATTTTCGAAACTGTACCTACAAATTAGAGCAGATGGGTAATGCTCAAAATGCCTAACAGTGAATACGCATAAAGGACTATATAGGTATAACAGATTACTATTTGGTCTAAAGGTCGCACTTGCAATTTTTCAACAGGTTATGGATGCAATGTTATCAGACTGTGAATTTACAATTCCATACGTGGATGATATATTAATTAAAAGTGGATCTCGTGATCAGCAAGTCGAGCATGTAATATGTGTTTTTGAAACAATAAGAGATAACGGTTTCACACTGAGTGAAGAAAAATGTGAATTTTTCTTACCTAAAATTAAGTATTTTGGACAAATTATCGACAGGAATGGACAACGACCGGACCCGTCGAGGGCAGACGCAATTAAAAATATGCCACCTTCGACTAATATAAGGACCTTACAAATTTTTCTAGGTCTAGCGAATTATTATGAAAACTATATACCAAATATACATGAATTGAGATCTCCACGAAGTAATTTGCTAAAAAAGAATGTGAAGTGGAATTGGCCAAATAATTGTCAAGAGCCGTTTGACGATATTAAAAAATTATTAATATCGGATTTGACACTGGTTTGTTTCGATCCTGCAGCGGAGTTCGTTGTAGCTTCTGACGCTTCTGAATACGACATAGGAGCAGTAATGCTACATAAATATAAAGACGGTAATACGAAGGTGGTGGTTCATGCCTCACGTTCTCTGATAGCGGCAGAGAAAAACTATTGTCAAATAGAGAAAGAAGCTCTAAAGATCATTTTTTCGGTGAAGAAATTTCACAGATTTCTGTAAGGTAGAAGTTTTCGGCTACAGGCAGATCACCGACCATTATTAACAATTTTGGGCTCGAAGAAAGGAATCCCTACTCGTACTACAAATAGGTTACAACGTTGGGGGTACGGTATTGTTAAATTACGACTTTAAGATGGAATATACACCATCCAAGATGTTAGGCCATGTGGATTGTTTATCAAAGCTAATTCCAAAAATACGGAACTATTCGAAGATACCGTGATTGCCGCGTTCGAGCGGAAAATTAAATAAAAATACATTTTGTGTAACGTCATTCGGGAGCTGCCAGTAACTGTTCAAGATATAAAATTAAAGTCGGAGAATGTCAAATTCATTGCAAAGATGAAAGAAACGTTGACAGTAAAAGAAAATAAAAATATACGCAAGACAAATGCGAACCATTTTTCTCTGTTTTAATGTGTTGGTGTACGCACTACAAAAGCGTGTATTAACGACTTTCATATAAGACACCCATGGATTTCAAGAAAGAAATCTGTAATGAAGAGTTACGTGTATTGGCCTACTATGGACCATGATATTGAACAAATGGTAAAATCCTGAAGAGGTTGTGCTCTCGCAGCAAAGTCATCACAGGTGAAGTTCCAATCGTGGCTTAGTACAGACAGTCCGTGGTCCAGGCTACATATAGATTTTTCTGGACCGGTATACGACGCGTATTATCTGATCATAGTAGACAGCTATACCAAGTGACCGGATATATGTAAGTGCAGTCAACCAGCATCGAAGGTAACAATAAGGTTCTTTCACGTATTTTTTGTGCAATACAGTGTCCTGGACATCATAGTATCGGATAACAGAACGAAGTTTTAGGGGTACGAATTTTAAAATTTCCGTGGGAGGCATGAAATCAATCACATCTCTACTCCATCGTACCACCCGAGATCAAATGGGCAAGGAGAAAAGTTCGTAGACACATTTAAGCGAGCACTAAAAGAATCTGGAAATAAATTAGGCAATGATGCAGCACTAATTCAATTCTTAATTCAATTAAGTGCCAGTAACGCACTGGGGTCGATGTAATCGACTTAATACCTTTGTCTGTCCTTGTTTGTCCCCTCTATGTTTAGCCCCTTGTGGGTAATAAAGAAATAGGTAAGGTGACAAAAAGAATAAGCAGTATGATGTACATAATAAAAGGTCAAATAGGAGAGCGAAAACAACATTTGAACCAGTTGAAGACCAGACATAATGAAGAAAGAGAAGTACCAATGGAAGTTTGCTATGACCTGCTCGATGTTCCAACGCCAAAAGAGGTTGAGCCTAGGCAGATCAGCAATAGAAAACGTAAACAAACAGAACGGTTAGAAATAGTCCCTAAGCGAAAGAAGTATTAAAACTTCTACGACGACACGCAGTTCCACCCAGTTGGGCAGCTGGATCAGGCCCAGGATCTTCTCGATATTTTCTGGTCTCACATAGATTAATATTTCCAAGCATCAGTTCTCCCTGCTGCTTCTTTTTACCTCCAGGAGTGACTCTGGGTCCTACACCACACAGGCGACAATTCAAAAACCGTTTACACTCGATGGCATGCGCCATTTACCCTAATTCTGGTCGTTCTCTTTAAGAGGTAGGTGGGATAAATGACCCACTCCCCAGTCTACCGTGGTTACACTGCGTGTCTTCGCCCGAGGTCCTCACTTTTAAAGAGGACATAAATTCTGGAAAACTGCCTCCCTCTCTCTATATATATATCGGCCACATCTATTAAAATTTCTCTGAGGGCCTTCTCAACATGACTGATGGACGCTATTTCAGCTCTCCTATTTTGCGTGATACGCATCTGAAATATATTGTCTTCTCTTTTGCCTCTATTATTTCGGGAGGTACGAGCACTATAATTTTACTCCCCGCTCAATTTTAATGATGTCTTTCACTTTTGAGAGTTCACGAGTTTTGTCATCGGCTGAGATGGCAAACGTTTCTCTCTTTGTGCTCGCTTCATCTTTATTTTTGTTACTGTTTTGTTGTCGTCGTTGCTGTTGTTACTGCCACTGCTGCTGTTGCTGTTGGTGTTGGTGGTGAGGTTGTGGCCACTTCCACTATTAGCACTCTCACCACCACCGTCACTACTATTTTTCTCCATTCCGCCTTCAAATGTAGGATTATTTTCCCGCTAAAATCGTAGCATTGTTGACGAAACTGCTGTCTTTGCTACTACTCTCACTACCACCACCACTGCTGCTGCTGTTGCTGTTTTCTGTGTTGCTGTTGCTACCCCTACTACTACTGCTGCTGCTGCAGTCACTGCTGTTGTTGTTGTTGTTATCTCTGCTGCCTCTGTTGCTGTCACTGCTAGCACTGCTGCTGTTGATGTTGCCATTGATGTTACTACAAGGTGGACTTTGTACTTTCCGCCCCTTTTCTCCTCTCCTCTCATGTATTGTTGCCAGCAACGGAGGGAAGGGGAGGGAAATATTCAGTAGCCTCTAGACCTGTGGGAGGGGCAGTTTTTTTCTTAACACTTTCAAGATGCGCTTGAATTGTATATGATTAAACACCCACCGAACTAATCTGTTGAATTGTATATGATTAAACACCCACCGAACTAATCTGGCGGGCCGAATATAGCCCCACGGGGGCCAAACAAGCACAGAAAACCGGTGACAGATTCCTAGTGATTCTATTAACAACTTGGAGCAAAATATAAACCGAAAAAACGGCACCAAACTGGTTTAAACTGAAATTACTTGGAGCGTTCGAAAACACGTCCGATGTAATCCACAGTAAATATAATGATATAATGATAATAATAATGATAGTCCTTTCTACTACGCCTAAAGTTTTGGTGGCGGGGGGCTAGTTGATTACATCGACCCCTGTATTTGACTGGTACTTATTTTATCGATTCCCAAAGGATGAAAGGCAAAGTCAACCTCAGCGGAATTTGAACTCAGAACTTAAAGACGAACAAAATGCCACTAAGCATTTTCCCGAGCGTGTTAATAATTCTACCTGCTCACCACTTTAATAATGATAGTAATAATGGTTTCAAATTTTGGCACAAGGCCAGCAAGTTCGGGAGAAGGGTTAAGTCGATTTCATGAACCACAGCGCACAACTGGTACTTATTTTATCGACCCAAAAGAATGAAAGGCAAAGTTGAGCTCGACCGAATTTGAACTCTGAACGTAAAGACGGATGAAATGCCGCTAAGCATTTTGCCCGGCGTAGTGACGATTCTGCCAGCTCGCCTCCTTACACGGAGACCAGTCAAATTAAAATGCAATTTGCTCAATGTTTGAGCTCTGCATAAACATGCCTACGATCAAAGACATTTCATCCACGGCTTTCCGTCTTCATCTTAGGCATTGTAATTGGGACTACATCATTCACTATTTCTTTTTCTTTTTAAGATGGTAGAGTATGATCTGAGGGATAGTTTGATATTTTTTCAAGCAGGTTGAATGACGATGTAGAAACTCCTTCGGTTGTGTCATCTACTCGATGTTTTCTAAGCAGGTTTTCAGTTCAGACTTTTGTTATTTATAACCTTTTTCATTTTTCTTCATTTCTACGGGGACGGCTCATCCATTCTGAAATTCCTTTTGAAGAGAAAACTCTTTAGCTACTTACTTTTACTCTTTTACTTGTTTCGGTCATTTGACTGTGGCCATGCTGGAGCACCGCCTTTAGTCGAGAAAATCGACTCCAGGACTTATTCTTTATAAGCCTAGTACTTATTCTATCGGTCTCTTTTGCCGAACCGTTAAGTTACGGGGATGTAAACACACCAGCATCGGTTGACAAACGATTTTGGGGGGACAAACACAGACCCACAAGCATACACACGCACACACACACACACACACACACACACACACACAACACACACACACACACACATATATATATATATATACATTTATACGACGGTCTTCTTTCAGTTTCCGTCGACCAAATCCACTCACAAGGACTTGGTCGGCCCGAGGCTATAGTAGAAGACACTTGCCCAAGGTGCTACGCAGTGGGACCGAACCCGGAACCATGTGGTTGGTAAGCAAGCTACTTACCACGCAGCCACTCCTACGCCTATATAAATAAAATCTAATCTTCCATACATACCGCTAAATAAAATCTACACTTCCATACATACCACTAAATAAAGAAAACCTACAACTAGCCTTCCATACTTAATCCGAACAGCAGCTCTAGTGTATGTTTAGGTTCACATAAGAAGAAGTATAATCTAATGTTTTAGGTGTGGCCTAGCTTTACCAATATAAGGCCTCACACAGCAATGTTTGTTCCTGCTTTATCTCACGCCACGCTGCCAAACAACCTTTTTTTTTTTTGGTTAATGTTTTATTTCAATCAGAATTCTTGCCAACATAGACCACTCATTGTGACTATCCTTAATTATAATTAGCTTAATGAGGGAAAAAAAACTATGGTTTGGTGCATGTGAAATTGGAACTATAGTTGATGCATTATTATGAAATTGTCGACTAGAGTATTTCTTTATTCCGTATAAACGGGTTTACTTCAACGGGCTAATTAAATTTTATGTTAGATTATCCAAGTTGTAAAGTTGTCAAACATATTTAACTAAATCAATTATCAGAAATTGAAACGAAAGTACGGCGTTCATCAGTCATTTGGTATTAACTTAAAGGAAGAGTGTCGTTTACATGACCCGGATATGAAAAGATCCTCGGCTACAGTTACTTATATTACAGCAATGTACACGATTACATGTAACGACATCACGAACGATTTAAAGAAATTATTTGTTAATTAATTTGATATTAATTCATTAATTATAACACAGTGAGGGAAAGAGAGTCGGTTTTTATTACTTTCTATCTTTTTATTTTTACACATGTATTATTTAATCCTTGTCTGCAGTATACTTTAGAGGGTGCAATGCTTATATGCGTATGTGCTGTTTGCACTATGTGTTCTAGGGTTATCTCAGAGCTTTTGAAGATAAAGTTCATTAATTATTGTGGTTTTGAGTTCGATTGTCCTAAAATAAACCCCACTTGGATTAACTTCATGCTATTCATGAAGCCGGGGATAATAAAGAAAGTCTTGCAGAAGGAATTTTGTACAACCAGCCACAAATCTCCCTGATGGTAAATCACTTCATCAGGCTTTTCTACGATTTGTTTTGTCAAACTTACCATCATACGTTACGTTGAACTCTGCAATACAACATTCTTCAACAGATCCCTACTTTAGTAGTGGTGAAATATGATATTGCATCCTTATCGTCTAGATTGGCAATAAAAATAAAATACATCTGCAGGCAACCTTATTTGAATCCAGTGCCATCACCGAACATTATATTAAATTAGTGGGCTAAAAGCTTTCTAAATATCCTTCCTGATATCCACTAGTTTTTTTTTTCCTTATTCATGTATGGACTCATATATGCACATACTTACATAGAAATATACACATACGAACGTTCTTAGAGCAGAAACCTGCTCTGAAATTCTTAGGCAATTCAACAGATAAAAGTTATTCTTGACAAACTAATGTGAAAACATTTCACTCTAAACATTGAATTCATTTCTCCCTCAAGATATATCACCAAATCCCCAAGTTTTCATACCACATCTTCAAAATTCTTAGAAATGTCCAATATATCAACTTGAATAGCCTAGTAAGCTGATTGTTGTTGTTGTTGTTGTTGTTGTTGTTGTTACTGTTTTCTAGGCCTCTCCTAAGTGAACTTTAAATCAAGCAACCTTTTATCAATAATGCTCCAGCAGTAACATCCTGTTTTTTAAAGGATTTATGAGACGGCATTATTATCCAATTTGTTTAACACGACAGTGTTAAGGAAGATTTAGAAGCTATTTCTAGCAAGTCGAACGAGCGCCATGTCGACGATCGCTCGATCGCTCACTGTTCTCTTGGTTGCTTGAGATGCAACGTTCGAGTCACTAGCGTAGCTAAAATGTACCGCCCAGGGCGGCCCTTCCATTTACTGTCCCCGGACTCCACAAAAAAACACATATTACCTACAGCAGACTCAAAAGTCGTGCATTTCCAGTGATTTTTTTATGATACCGGGAATTATCGCAAACCGTACTATTTCAATATAATCTATTCCGGCTTATAGCCCACAACAGGATGAAAAGTGCCGCCCCTTTTCAAGTCCCACCTCTTTAAAAGTGTCGCCCCTTTAAAAGTGCCGCCCGGGGCGGACTGACACTACCGCCCCCGCCACAGCTCCGCTAGCGCTTCGAGTATTTACACGCTGTCATTTATAGCTTTTTTGCTTCGAGATCCACACATTCTAAATTGATTTCACTATTAGTTATTTGCTGCTACTGCTGCTGTTGATGTATGAATAATTCTCTCTCTTCCTCCCTCCCTCCCCTCTCCTTCTTCTGTCTGTCTGTCTGTCTGTCTGTGCGTCTGTCTGTCTGTCTGCCTGCCTGTCTGTCTGTCTGTGTGTCTACCTGTCTGTGTGTGTCTGTCTGTCTGTCTGTCTGTCTCTGTCTGTCTGTCTCTCTCTCTGTCTCTCTCTCTCTCTCTCTCTCTCACACACACACACACACACACACACTCTCTCTCTCTCTCTCTCTCCTCTCTCTCTCTCTCTCTTCATTTCCCCACCTATACATACACTGCTACTCTCTATATGATTTAGTATTGGCAGTAATTTCTTATTCTCCGACAAAAGGGCTACCCGAAACACCTCGCTTCTTCTTGTTTTCCTTCGCGGTAAACTGACTTCTTCCATTTAATGCAATCTCTTTGTATATATATTTATTATTTGCTTACACATACCATCACTAGTTTCCTCAGACTCTACTGTACCACCAATTTATTATATAGGTGGGCGGGGAATCGGTAGAATCGGAAGAACCATTTACCACCACCACCACTACCACCTTGCCGCCGCGGCCATCACCTCACTACACCCGCCGCTTCCACCGCCTCCGCCTCCGCCACCACCGTCGTGCAACCACCACCAACCCAGTGCTGTTTTTTAAAGCCTGCTACTTATCCTATCGGTTTCTTTGGCTGAACCGTTAAGTTACGAGAACATAAACAAATCAACACCAATTGTGAAGCGGTGGTGGGTGGGGACAAATGAAGACAATAACACATGCACACACACACAGACGATGGGCTTCTTTCAATTTCCATCTACCAAATTCACTCGCAAGGTTTTGGCCAGCCCTAAGCTATAGTAGAAGATACTTGCCCAAGGTGCCATGCAGTGGGACTGAACCCGGAATCATGAAGTTGGGAAGCAAACTTCTTACCACAGCCACATTTGCGCCTGTGATACGAAGTTTAAGCTGCGTGCTGCCGCATATTAATACCAACACCAAATTGTGTTTTGACAGACGTTTGATAAACTTTTATTTACACATGTCAAGACACTTTATTTCACGTTGCTCCTGTCCATTCAGCTGGCAAAAATGAGTAGAACCTATATTTCAAAGAACCAGACTTGTCACATTCTGTGTCATGCTGAATCTCCTTGAGAACTACTTAAGGGTATGAGAGTCTGTGAAGTGCTCAGCTGCTTGCACATTAATTTCTTAAGCAGGCTGTTCCCTTGGTCGGATCAACTGGAACCCTCACCATTGTACCCAACAGACTGCCAGGTTTAGGGTATGTGGCTCACAATCGTAAAGTCATGAGTTTGATTCCAGGCCTCACATTATGCCCCTTGAGAAAAACACTTTATTTCACATTGCTCCAGTCCACTCAGCTGGCAAAAATGAGTAGTACCTGTATTTCAAAGAGCTCACCTTATCACATTCTGTGCCACGCTGAATCTCCCCGAGAACTACGTTAAGGGCATGAGTATCTGTGAAGTGTTCAGCCATTTGCACTTAAGTTTCACGAGCAGGCTGTTCCGTTAATCGGATCAACTGGAACACTCGTAAGAGACGGAGTGTCAGTTTATATCACAATATTAACGTAATTACACTGATGTTTGCCAGGGATGTATTGCAGTCTGCCAGCAACAAATGGAGTACGTAGTTGAATTGATAGCTAAGAATGGCTTTGCACGAGAGGCGGGAAATACTCTGTTCTTCATAGTCGGCAATTTCTTTAATTTAAGATCGACTACCAACCAAGACTTGCTGTTTGTGTCACCTACGAGAGCCTATGGCTAAGAACTGGCTAGCTACTTATTTGTGTGTGGCGAGTGGTGAGGATATTATGTTCGTGGGACGTACTTGGAGAAGTGCATTGTAGCCGAAGAGATTCTTTTAAACACAGGTAGAGCAAGGACCAAGAATCCTGTGTTTGTCTGTTTTCTCCAAATCCTTCTCCAACCTCTCCGCTGATTCTGGCGCGCTTTCGCTTTTTATAGCATCCATTCAGTCGGCAAAATCTGGAGCTTTCGATATTGTGGCCAAAATGCTTGGTTGATATTCAGAGCAGTTGTCTGATCTTATGTGACCTGATCCTATTTCTAAACCTACGTGGTTTCGAATCTGAATCTAAGCCACGCTACATACCTGTCAGTCTGTCTGCTTGCTTGTTATCTAATCTTGTTCTTTACTTTTTAAAAAAATTTCTTTCTGTGATACACGATCCCTTTTGATCGCCTTATATTTTTCCCGATCCCTTTTGATCGGAATTTTACATTTGTTCCCTTTTTTCCGTTTTTCTTTTCCATGTTCGAAAAGAAAAGCTCTACATTTGTATTTGTCCCCTCTGTGTTCAGCCATGTGTGGCCAATAAAGAAAGTTATCTGTCTGTCTGTCTGTCTGTCTGTCTGTCTGTCTGTCTGTCTGTCTGTCTATCTATCTATCTATATGTCTGCTTGCCTGCCAGTCTGTCTCCCACTCTCCCTCTCTCTCTGTCCGTGCAAGTGTGCGTTGTGATACAGGGGAATAGAAGCCTGGACTGGAAAGGTTAATTTTTATTCGTTTGTTTGTAGCACGAGGAATTAAAATACTTTGTTTACATTGGTATATGGACATAAATTTGGGTTAAAGGTGGTTACTTGATTGAAATAACTTCAGTATATGGCTGGATCATATTTTATCGACATTATTATTTCAATGTGAGATGAGGATGTAGAAGCAAAAACGGTTTGGGCTTAGAAACTAAATAGACATAACTAAATACTACAAGTAATTTAGTCTGGCTATCCATAATTTCTGCAATAATAATGATGATGATGGTGGAGGCGCGTGGCTTAGTGGTTAAGGTGTCAGCTCCATGATAATAGATTGTGGTTTCGATTCCTGGACTGGGCGACGCGTTGTGTTCTTGAGCAAAACACTTCATTTCATGTTGTTCCAGTCCACTCAGCTGGCAAAAATGAGTAACGCTGCGATGGACTGGCGTCTCGTCCAGCTGGGGAACACACACGCCATTGAAACCGGGAAACCTGGCTAGTATTTAAAAGGGCGCATTTATTTTATTGATAATGATGATGATGATGATGACAATAGCAAAAAACAACAACAACAATAAGGGCTTCAAATTTTGCTACAAGCGCAGCAGTTTTGGGGGAGGGGATGAGTCGATTACATCGACTCCAGTGTTCAACTGGTACTTACTTTATCGACCCCGAAAAGATGAAAGGCAAAGCCGATCTCGGCTGAATTTGAACCCAGAACGAAACGGCAGACGAAATACCTATTTCTTTACTACCCACAAGGGGCTAAACACAGAGAGGACAAACAAGGAGAGACAAACAGATTAAGTCGATTATATCGACCCCAGTGCGTAGCCCAAAAAGTGACACAGACAGACTGTATGTACCAAGAAAAAGAGGGGAAAGAGGACTTATTGGATGCGAACACAGCATTAGAACAGGAGAAAACAACATAGCATTGTATGTAAAAAAATGCCACAGAACTGCTATTATTAAAAGTAAGAAAGTAAGGCTTGTGTAGGATGAAACATTGCAAAGATAAAGATAAAGCACTCAACAAGCAATTGAAAACGAATGAAACTGAAAATAAGTAGGTAAAGAAAAGAATGTATGGACAATTTCATAGGGATGTTGAAGATAAGACAGACAGAGAAAAAAGATGGATGACTAAAAGTGATTTAAAACCGGAAACGGAGGCTTTAATCTGTGATGCCCAAGAGTAAGCACTAAGAACAAACTACATAGAATACAGAACAGACAACACATCAGAAAGTGATAAGTGCAGAATCTGTGGAGAAAATGGTGAAACCGTATGCCACTAGCCCAGAAGGGAATATAAGGGACGCCACGACAATATAGCCAGGCTTGTCCATTGGACACTTTGCAATAAGTATGGACTTGACAGAGAATAAAATTGGTACGACCACAACCCGAAGGCATTATCGAAAATGATAATACAAAGATCCTGTGGGATTTTATGATTCAGTGTGACCATTAGATAGAGAATAGAAAGCCAGACACAGTCTTAATTGAGAATGAAAGCAAACTATGCTGGATCATAGATAAAACATGTCCAGCTGACAACAAGGTATGCGGTAAGGAAGAAAGAAAAGTCGAGAGATATGACAGGTTAGCTTGGGAGGTTTAGCAGTTGTGGTCGATGAAAAAGGTGGTAGTAATACCAATAATTGTCGGAGCTCTGGGAATAGTGAGTAAAAATCTTGAGAAGTACATGGAACAAATAGGGGCTGCAATAATGGTGGAGCACTTGCAGAAAAGAGCACTACTTGGAACCGCTTGAATACTCCGGAAGGTGCTCGAAAAATTAGAGATGTTACTTTAGTTCACTGGTAATGAACAGCTGATTCCGTAGTATATCTCCAGCGTTAGAAGCTGTGCAAAGACAATAATAATAATAATAATAATAATAATAATAATAATAATAATAATAATAATAATAATAATGCTTTCAAATTTTGCCACAAGGGCAGCAAATATGGGGGAAGGGGATGAGTCGATTACATAGACCCCAGTGTTCAGCTGGTACTTATTTTATCGACCCCGAAAGGATGAAAGGCAAAGTCGACCTCGGCGGAATTTGAACTCTGAACGTAAAGACAGACGAAATACCTATTTCTTTACTACCCACAAGGGGCTAAATACAAAGAGGACAATCAATGACAGACAAACGGATTAAGTCGATTATATCGACCCCAGTGAGTAACTGGTACTTATTTAATCGACCTCGAAAGGATGAAAGGCAAAGTCAACCTCGGCGGGATTTGAACTCAGAACGTAGCGGCAGACGAAATACCGCTAAGCATTTCGCCTGGCGTGCTAACGTTTCTGCCAGCTCTGCCTTAATAATAATAATAATAATAATAATAATAATAATAATAATAATAATAGTAATAATAATAATAATAAGAAGAAGAAGATGAAGAAAAGGAAGAATAGTTGTTATTATCATTATTATTATTATTATTATTATTATTATTATTATTATTATTATTATTTCTAATTTTGGCACAAGAGAAGTAGAGTTTATCCTTTTCCTAACACCAAGTGTTCATACGTTGATTGTACCGTTCATTCATCTCATTAGTACTGAGTCTCATATATGTAGTTCCTCTGGGTACCATTAGGTGGAGTGTAAGTTTCCCTATATACAATGGTGTTGAACAGAATTAACTGGACAGTTGCAGACACTGCTTGGACTAGGGACTGTGTGGTTGCGTGTTGCCAGTTGTGGTTTTTAATTCTGGAAGTGATAATCTCTACGCAAGAATAGCTAACCTTAAAGTCGTGTACGTTAAAGAACTTATGATATTTATGTATAGTCGGAACTTTTAACTATATTCATATAGTATATCATTTTGAAGCGCAGATTGCAGCCTCTATTGATGTATACTCATGGTTTCGTTTTCAGTGTTCACATTTATTCGTTTATTTCTATATCTACATATTGAAATAAATTACAGTAAATAAGAAAATCTGAGCAGTTTTATCGTATGAGTTCATAATAGACTGCAAAGTAGCGAAAATTGTTTGAGGTATTAGTTAAGCTTTTGGCTAGAAGACTTTCAATGAACGTACAGCTCAGCATTAATTCCAAAAATTTTCTACTGCAGAAGAGAATATTGAGCCTGAAGAAAGTTAGAGGTGACATTTTGCAGTTGACGACAGCTAAGTGAAGGTGGTTATTGAAGCGGACTCGCAAAAAACTGTAGAAGAGTTAAATGTTTAGAATTCAACAGTTGTCTGACATTTACACCACAATGGAAATTATAAAAAAAAAAAAGCTCGGCAATTGAAATCCGCATGAGCTAAATGAAAAAAAAAATGGTGTTATGAAGTCTGCTTAGTGCTTTTTTTTTTGTACAGGAAAAATTATTCATTTCTTGATCGTTTCGTGACTTACGGCGACAGATAGATACTAAACGACAACTGACAGTGTTACGTGCAGTAACTGGGTTCGAGGTGTAACAAAACACTTTCCTAAACCGAAGTTATATAAATAAAAAAAATATCCTCATTGTTTGGTAGTCTCAACACAATCTACGACAATTACTTGAATTCTGGCGAAACCACTACAGAAGAGAAGTATTTTCACCAAATGTACCGAGAACTGCAGTGTTTATGCCCAGCATTAGTTAAATAATAAAAGACCAATTCTTCTCCATGGCAACGCCCAACAACATGTTTTGTAAATGGCTCTGTACAACTAGAAGGAATAGAACTTCAAAACTCCACCTCACCAAGCTTACTCCCCATACCTCTCCCTGATCCAGGCATTTTGACTAATTCTCACAATGAGTTTTTAACAACCAAACAACAGCATAAGATGAACTTCTAAGAATTCATTGATTCCAGGACTCTGAATCCTATGCTACCAAAATAAATAGACGAGTGTCTTGTTAGCAAAACTGTATAAATTCCACTGATTATTATTTTGATTTATAAAATTTATTCTGTGCTGAGATATATTACTTTAAAGTTGATGATAAAAACTGGAATTATTTTTGCATCAATCTGGTAAATACAAAAACCAAATAAGGCAACCATTCATAGACAGATGAAGAGCCAACATATGGGTTTGGTCAGGGCACCTCGCGATCCTTAATGGATTTCACTTGCAAGTAATCTGCATCCAGGTATTCAAAATGTTTAGTATTTATGGTGTCGCTAACTACTTCCAGGATCGGAGTGGCTTAGAAATTATTTTTTCTTGGTGGTTAGTGTTTAACAGACTATAACCTTGTAATGTGGTGTTCACCTGATATCTATATCTTACAAACTTTACATAATCAAAGCTCATTTTTTCGAAGAGCCACATTGTTTATCTTTTCTTCAATCTTCTTAGAGCTCTTATATTTCGTCCATTAGTACCTTGTTTGCTATTGCAAGGATTATAAATTTCATAAGTTCTCGGGAGGAGTTTGGTTTCTTTTCGCACGCCCTACTCGATTTTTGTTTGGATTCGATTTTTTCTAGTGATTTTTTTTTTACTTTACTTCTGTGTCGAACAGTGTGCCAGCTTTGTTCCTTCTCTATGTCTTCATCAGACAATAGGATGATACGGCTGGTTGTGTCCAGTTGTTTCACATAGGTTCTCTGGTCATCGACTGATCATGGAACCTCTGATAATCGATATCTGACACTGGGAATGAGACGATTTCTTTCGTTATCCTTTGAGCTACAATAACCTGTGGTGCAACTGAAAATGGCAGCTTCTTATAACCTGCTGTTTTCGCTAATTGTGTTGTTGCCCACTTTCTCCTCTACCATATCTTTTAAGCTCCTCTGGACAGAAAATCCAGAAATGGCTCTTATTTCCAAACATGTAAAAGTCGGAATTTTTGTCCTACATCGCCAGTTTTATTGATTTTCTTTTCCCGTTCACAATGAAATGCAGGAGTAGATTTTTGGTCTTAGGGTATCATTAGGACCCGTATATTCATTATTACTTGAATAAAATGATGAGGGGTAGAGAGGGAGGTTCTGCCTTCTAGTGGTGTGTTTGTGAAAAGGTGGACAAGACTGGTGAGACTGAATGGATCGGCATTGACACTGAGTATACTTTTCTAAGCAGAAGGAAAGAAACTGGAAGAGAGCACTTTCCCATGGTAGAGTATTCCAGGATTTTTGCATGGGAATTACCACAAATTACCTGAAGTGGACTACTCCACGATTCAGGGCTCTAATTATTTATTATTTATTTCTCTAACTTCTTTTATGTTTCTTTTGTCGTATCTTTTAATGTGGTTGTGACTCCTTTTGATTGATGTTAACCCCACCTGTTTTTGTTTTCTTTTGGTTTTTGTTTTAGTTTTTGTGTGTTGTAATTCATCCTTTGATGCTGTCTTCCATGTTTTTGGCCCTTGTGACCAATAAAAGAATTCATTATTACTATTTGTCACTAGTCATATTTTGATCACGTGTGCTGTCATTGCACTTCCGAGCATAGCTCTGTGTGCATTGGTTATGTGCTGTGGTTTGTTGTGATGCTCTTATTTTCACTGAATTGAAAGTGATTTACATAGGATGCCTAGTAGGATGCTATTTTCTGTATGTTATATATATTAGTAAATCCTGGTGTTTTGGTCATGTGTTTGTTCGTTTGTTTTTCAAGCATACCGAATGCACCTATTATTATTGGGATTGTTTCTGTTTTTAGGCTCCACGCTCAGGTTATTTCAATTTCCAGATCTTTGTA
>NC_043002.1:41249108-41281608 GCF_006345805.1 Octopus sinensis | reverse complement strand
TCCCGCAACGAGGAGGGAACCAGGCTGCTGGAGTTCTGCGATGCAAATAATCTTATGATTTGCAACACTAACTTCAGGAAACCTACCAGCCACCTAGTCACCTACCGATCGGGCCAACATACCAGCCAAATTGACTACATCCTTGCCAGGCAAAAGAGGAGAGATGGCTACTTATAAATGCCAAAACCTTCCAGGCGAAGAATGCACCCCACAACATAGACTGGTAGTTAGTGACTTTAGGATCAGGAGTAGGAGGACAACCAGAAGACGACCAACATGGAGAAGAAGGATCTGGAAGCTTAAGGATCCTGTGAATGGACAGAGATTTAGAGACATGTTACTTGAAGCCTTTGACGAAGTAGAAGGGGATAGTGTATCACATGGGGTAGAGGACAACTGGACGTTTCTAAGGGACAACCTGCTGAGAGCCACTGACCAGATCTGTGGCTGGTGCAAAGTCTCCTCTCGTCCCAAGGTAACGTGGTGGTGGAACAGTGTCGTAGACAGGGCTATTAGAGAAAAGAGACAGACTTGGAAGCACTGGAAGAATGGTGGTAGCAGGGAATTGTATCAGACTGCTAAAAGGGAAGCTAGGAGACAGGTCTATCTAGCCAGGGGAGCAGATAAGAAAAATTTGCCAATGTTCTGCGCCGTGAGGACCAAAGACTGGAGGTGTTTCGCGCTGCAAGACAGTGTGTGAGAGAGAATTGTGATGTGGTGGGAGAGAAGTGTGCTCGCATGAAGATGGTTCACTTGCGCTAAACGAGGATGCAAAGAGAGAGGCTTGGAGACGCCACTATAAAAGGTTGCTGAATAAAGAAAATGAATGGGATAAAGAGAGTCTGCCGAACGTTGACCCAACAGAGGGACCAGCTATCAGGGTTGATAGTTCCTTAGTAGCTAAGGCAATTAGAAGCATGAAGACAGGGAAAGCCCCAGGCCCATCAGGTATCACTGCAGAGATGCTCAAAATGTCTGGTAGTGTCGGCTATAGCCTAGTCACCTGTATAGTTAATCAGGTGATACATGAAGGAGTCATACCCAATGACTGGTGTAGCAGCATAATAGTCAACTGCTACAAAGGTAAAGGTGATGCCCTAGATACAAATAATTACAGAGGTATCAAGCTGTTGGATCAGGTGATGAAGGTTACAGAGAGGGTTATAAGCCAACTAATTAGAGAGAGAGTTAGTTTAGATGAGATGCAGTTTGGTTTCGTGCCAGGGAAAAGTACCACTGATGCTATATTCCTGGTAAGGCAGCTGCAGGAGAAATACCTAGCCAAAGATAAGGCCCTGTACCTGGCTTTTGTTGACATGGAGAAAGCCTTCGACAGGGTCCCCCGATCCCTCATATGGTGGTCAATGAGGAAACTAGGAATAGAAGAATGGTTAGTGAGAGCTGTGGGACGCTGCTAGTAAGGTGAGGGTTGGAAATGAGTACAGTGAAGAATTCCGGGTAGAGGTAGGGGTCCACCAAGGCTCAGTCCTCAGCCCCCTCCTATTTATCATAGTCCTCCAGGCAATAACGGAGGAATTCAAGACAGGATGCCCCTGGGAGCTCCTCTATGCTGATGACCTTGCTCTAATTGCTGAGTCATTATCAGAACTGGAGAAGAAGTTTCAGGTGTGGAAGCATGGTTAGAATCGAAGGGCCTTAGAGTCAACCTAGCTAAAACCAAAGTCCTAATAAGTAGGAAGGTAGACAAATCACAAACGCCTTCAGGTAGATGGCCCTGCTCGATCTGTAGAAAAGGTGTAGGTAGAAACTCTATAAGATGCACCAAGTGTAAGCTATGGACACATAAGAGGTGCAGCAATGTCATAGGAAGGCTAACTAGGAAGATGGTTTTTGTATGTGGCAGATGCTCGGGAGCATTAACCTCTGAAAATCTGCAGAAAACAACTTCCGTCACTTTCCAAGGGGGAAAAACTAGAAGTAGTTGATAGCTTCCATTATCTTGGTGACCAAGTCAGTAGTGGGGGTGGGTGTGCTGAAAGTGTAACGACTAGAGTAAGAATAGCCTGGGCAAAGTTTAGGGAGCTCTTACCTCTGTTGGTGACTAAAGGCCTCTCGCTCAGAGTAAAAGGCAGACTGTATGATGCATGTGTACGAACAGCCATGCTACATGGCAGTGAAACATGGGCCGTGACTGCTGAGGACATGCGTAAGCTCACGAGAAATGAAGCTAGTATGCTCCGTTGGATGTGTAATGTCAGTGTTCATAGTCGACAGAGTGTAAGTACCTTGAGAGAAAAGTTGGACCTAGAGGAATCAGATGTTGTGTGCAAGAGAGACGATTGCGCTGGTATGGTCATGTGGTGAGAATGGATGAAGATAGGTGTGTGAAAAAGTGCCACACGCTGGCAGTTGAGGGGACCTGTGGAAGAGGTAGACCCAGGAAAACCTGGGTCGAGGTGGTGAAGCACGACCTTCGAACTCTAGGTCTCACCAAGGAAATGACCAGAGACCGAGACCTATGGAAGTATGCTGTGCATGAGAAGACCCGGCAAGACCAGTGAGAACAATCAAAATCAAATCATATATCAGAAAGCAGGGGTTAAGTGACCCATCCGTTCGTGTCCGCTGTCAGCCTCGTCTGGCACCCGTGCCGGTGATACGTAAAAGCACCATTCGCTCATGGCCGTTTGCCAGCTCTGCCTGGCCCGTGTCGGTGGCACGTAAAAGCACCATCCGTTCGTGTTCGTTGCCAGCCTCGCCTGGCCCCGTGCCGGTGACAGTAAAAGCACCGTCCGTTTGTGGCCGTTTGCCAGCTCTGTCTGGCCCCGTGTCGGTGGCACGTAAAAGCACCATCCGTTCGTGACTGTTTGCCAGCTCTGTCTGGCCCCGTGTCGGTGGCACATAAAAGCACCATCCGTTCGTGTCCGTTGCCAGCATCGCCTGGCCCCGTGCCGGTGACACGTAAAAGCACCATCCGTTCGTGGCCGTTCGCCAGCTCTGTCTGGCACCTGTGCAAGTGGCACGTAAAAAACACCCACTACACTCGCGGAGTGGTTGGTGTTAGGAAGGGCATCCAGCAGTAGAAACACTGCCAGATCTGACTGGGCCTGACGAAGCCTTCCAGCTTCACAGACCCCAGTTGACCCGTCCAACCCATGCTAGCATGGAAAGCAGACGCTAAACGATGATGATGATGATGATGATGATTATTATTATTTAGCTGGTGAGCTAGCAGAATCGTTAGCATGCTGGACGAAATGCTTAGCAGTATTTTGCCCGTTGCTCCGTTCTGAGTTCAAATTCTCCTGAGGTCAACTTTGCCTTTCATCCTTTCAGGATTGATAAAATAAGTACCAGTTAAACACTGGGGTCGATGTAATTGACTCATCCCCTCCCCCAAAATATCTGCCCTTGTGACAACATTTGAAACCATTATTATTATTATTATTATTTTCATCGTCATCATCATCATCATTATTATTATTATTATTATTATTATTATTATTATTATTATTATTATTATTATTATTATTATTATTAATCCAGTTATTAATAATTAGTGAGATTAGTGACTGTGGTATGATATAAAGAAGAGACAGCATTGCGGTATTGATAAGACTGAATCATTTAACAAGTTTCTTGTTTCTAAAATAACTGATGTTAGTTAAAACATTGATGAACTATTATACATAATATTGTTAATTAGGTTAATGGGCTAATTAGCTATAGGATGTTATCTACCACAAAACACTTAAGACTTATTCTATGAAATTAATTCAAAGTAATTAATGATCCAACAGAAAAGAGGAATCTTTGTGTGTGAGGGGCGTATGTATGTATGTACATATGTACGTATTTATGTATGTACATACGTACGTATTTATGTATGTATGTATGTATGTATGTATGTATCTATGTATGTATGTATATATATTCATATCCATACATCTCTCTGTCTAAATAATGTGTATGTGTGCATGTGTGTGTGTGTGTGTGAGTGTTGTGTGTATCTACAGGGTGTGTAAGATATTTGAGGACAGATTTATGTTTATAAAAAAAAAACAGATATATAATAACAGATAATAACTTTATTTATCAAAACATACTATGAGGATAAAGATAAACCTTCTTTTCTATAATGTATTCAATAAAGCCACCTTCAGCTTCAACAACTGCTTCTATATGAAATCTAAATCATCTACATGCTTGAATCAAGTGGTCCTGGTTCATTTTGGACATTACTCTGATTATAGCAGCTTTCAAAAAATCTTTGGTGTTTTGAACATGTTCATTGACCTCTCTCTCAACAATGCTCCACATGTAATAGTCCAATGGATTGAGATCTGGGAAATTAGGAGGCCAAATGTTAGGGGTTATGTGATCATGAAAATTTTCAGCCATCCATTCCTGTGTTACTAGAACCATGTGTGATAGTGCAGAGTCTTACTGAAACACTTATGGCCTTCCATTGCATACACTGTCTATCCGGGGCTTAGCAATTATTTCAAGAATCTCAATGTAGGTGGCAGAGTTAACTCTAAGGCCTTGTGGAAAGAAGTAAGGAGGCATCACTTGTCCTTCATTGCTGACAACCATTAAAACCATGACAGTTGCAGGAAATTTTGTATGCATAACACTTGGAACTTCAGAAAGGTCTGCACATAACCATCTGTCATTTCTTCTGTTAACTTTTTGATCTTAGTCAAGGTTTTTCATGTTTGAGAAAAGCCAAATCAAATCTTCTGCTGGATTTTTTTCAATTTGTTTGAGAGCCCTTTTAGATCTGATGTAGTGATTTTCTTTTGCTTTTTCAGGCAAACTGACTTTTCCTCATCTGATGTCTTCATGGACATCATTTCTGACTATTCCTTCTGAGATATGGAGAACTTTTGCAATTGACCTTATGGATTTCCAGGGACTGGTCTGTTGAAAGTGCTGGATAAATTCAAGTGTTCTGATGATTTAAGAGCGTTTAGTGTGCTTTAGCCAGGATCCCTGGTCTGGTGGTACGTAAAAAGCACTATCCGACTCGTGGCCGATGCTAGCACCGCCTCAACTGGCTTCTGTGCCGGTGGCACATAAAATACACCAATCCGACTGTGGCCGTTGCCAGCCTCGCCTGGCACCTGTGCAGGTGACACGTAAAAAGCACCCACTACACTCACGGAGTGGTTGGCGTTAGGAAGGGCATCCAGCTGTAGAAACATTGCCAGATAAGACTGGAGCCTGGTGCAGCCTTCTGGCTTCCCAGATCCCCGGTCGAACTGTCCAACCCATGCTAGCATGGAGAACGGACGTTAAACGATGATGATGATGATGATACTGGTGATATGTCTCTTGCTCTCTACAAACTTTGTAGACAAATAATCTGGCAACTTTTAAAAATTGAGATATTTCTAAATCGCTATGCTCAGCCTTTATAACCACAATAACAGCATGCCTCTTCATTTCTTGAGTAAGCTTAGGGTCTGCCATTATTATTTTCTGAAACAAAGATTATACGGAGTTAGCAAAAGAACACAGCAATGACCCCAAAACAGTATGTCCTCAAACACCTTATGCACCCTGTATATATAAATGCATACATACATATGTGTATGAGTGTATATCCTACATCCAGATATTAACAACTTATTGTCTTATATGTAGAGGAATTCAAGATATAAATGGTTTAACAACATTCCGAGAGTGTGTTTCCATGTTCAATTTTTCCATTTTCTACAAAATATGACTTACTATTCCAGATTTAAATCCTGGGACATTTAAGCAGCATTTAGCTACCTTGTATTTATTCCCCTGAATTTTTCCTTTAAATTATATATAATATATATATATATATATATATATTCACATACATACATACATACATTCAAACAAAAATACCCTGTTGTTGATGTTGAAATTCCAATGAAGAAGCCTTGGATCTGGGTTAGAAAACAGTTCTTTCTTTATTGTTAAGAAATCTTGAAATAAACTGAATAATGACATACATACATACATCATCATCATCATCATTTAACGTCCGCATTCCATGTTGGCATGGGTTGGACGGTTTAACTGAGGGCTGGCAAGCCGATCTGGCTCCAATCCGATCTGGCTCCAATCCGATCTCGCAATGTTTCTACAGCTGGATGCCCTTCCCAACACATACCACTCTGAGAGTGTAGTGGGTGCTTTTTATGTGCCACGTGCATGGGAGCCAGTCAGATGGCACTGGCAACGGCCATACTTGAATGATGCTTTTTACATGCCACTGGCATGGGACCAGTTAGCTGGCACTGGCATCGACCATGCTCAAATGGTGCTTTTTATGTGCCACCGGCATGGGTGCCAATCAGGCAATACTGTCATCAGCCATGACAACAACTTCACTTGCCTCAACAGATCTTCACAAGTGTAGTTTATTGCCCAATACTTAAAGGGTACTCTTAAATGGGCTGGTTATGTTGCAATGGCATAGGCTGAGCTTATGGTCTTACTTAGCTTGCCAGATCTTCTCAAGCATAGCATATCTCCAAAGGTCTCGGTCACTTGTTATCACCTCAGTGTGGCCCAACGTTCGAAGGCCATGCTTCAACACCTCATCCCAAGTCTTCCTGGGTCTACCTCTTCCACAAGTTTCCTCTACTGCTTGGGTGTAACACTTTTTCACACAGCTATCCTCATTCATATGCAACATAACACACACACACACACATATGTATATGTGTATTTATATATATATATATATATATATAATATATATATATATATACATATATATTTATTAAGAGAGAGAGAGAGAAAGAAAGAGAGAGAAAAAGAGAGAGAGAAAGAGAGGGGAGGGAGAGGGAGAGAGAGAGAGAGAGGAGAGAGAGAAAGACAAAGATTTATAATGATACAGAGAGATAGACAAATTTACTGAAAGATGGCAATGTTGGCCCTCAGCATCTAGTTAAGGCAACAAATTGGATATCTTATTATTTTTAGAAAATCAATACCACCAACAGTTAACTTCAGATCGATAAAGTAAGTGATATGGTGAGGTCTATTGACATCAAATTGTAGGGACATGACTTCACTCACTAGCAACATCATCCTTCATCAAAAGGGCAAGTAGAAAAACCTCAAAGATGTATCCTACATCCAGATATTAACATCTTGTTATCTTATATCATGGTCAGATGAGCAGACTTCAAATAAGACACTTTATTTCATGTTACTCCATTCCACTCAGCTGTCAAAAGTGAGTTGTACCTGTGATTCAAAGGGCCGACCGTGTCACATTTTGTGTCATGCTGAATCTTATGCTAAAGGTACATTTATCTGTAGAATGCTCAGCCACTTGCACATCAATTTCACAAACAGGCTGTACTGTTGATTGGATCAACTGGAACTCTCATCACCATAACCAATAGAATGCCAGTATTACATGATATTAACAAGCATCAGGATTGCAATTTTGTCATTTATTTATCCATCATTTCAGGTGGGTTGCTAGGACCAAAATCATTCTTTCTCTCCAAGCATTCCTGTCATCCATGACATTTTTGAGGTCTTCAATTTGTGACTTGACATCACAAGGGAGTTTCTTATTTCTTATTTCTTTATTGCCCACAAGGGGCTAAACATAGAGGGGACAAACAAGGACAGACAAAGGGATTAAGTCAATTACATCGACCCCAGTGTGTAACTGGTACTTAATTCATCGACCCTGAAAGGATGAAATGCAAAGTTGACCTCGGCGGAATTTGAACTCAGAACATAACGGCAGACGAAATACCTATTTCTTTACTACTCACAAGGGGCTAAACACAGAGAGGACAAACAAAGACAGACAAACGAATTAAGTCGATTATATCGACCCCAGTGCGTAACTGGTACTTAATTTATCGACCCCGAAAGGATGAAAGGCAAAGTCGACCTTCGTGGAATTTGAACTCAGAACGTAACGGCAGATGAAATACCGCTAAGCATTTCGCCCAGCGTGCTAACGTTTCTGCCAGCTTGCCGCCTTTACATCCTTGACATCACAAGGGAGTTGATCGACGTATGTCATTCTGGGTCATTTGACATGAGAATTAACATGGCTTGGTATCCACAGAGAGAGCTCACTAATTCATCGTTGTTTTGATAGCAGTGACCTGCATCTCTTGTCCTTCGCTCTCGAATGATTGATGACATGTTGGGGATAGAGCTCCCCTTTCGTTGGATGTTGTTTCCCATGGACTCAACAAATCAAGGTTACAATTTATGAAGCTTTGAATCAGGTTCCTATAGAAATGTCCAACTCTCAAAGTCAGGCATCACTTTGTATTGTAAAATGACAGCTTCAATCAACTTGTGAGAACATTTAATGTAAACGCAATGAAATTAGTTATAATTGTGTCATACACACCAAACGCTAAATTGCAATTAGTTTTATCTCTAACCTCTTGTGATAAACTATTGTTGTTGTTAATGATGATGATGATGATGATGATGACAGATGATGATGATGATGATGATGATGATATGATGATGATGATGATGATGATGTTGTTTGTTGGCTTCAGGCCACCTCTGACAAAGTGAACCTATAATCTAAGACATTCAAGAAATGACCATCATCAGGTAATTATATTTTTGTTACTGTTTACTTGTCTTGGTCATTGAACAGCAGCCATGCTGGAGTACAGCCTCGAAGAGTTTTAGTTGAACAGCTCAATTTCCCCCGCCGCCACCACCACCAGTACTTACTTTTAAAGTCTGGTACTTATTCTATGGGTCTTTTTTTTTTTACTGAACTGCTGAGTTACAGGGACATAAACAAACCAACACCAATTGTCAAACAATGGTGGTGAGGAGACACACAGACATGAAGAAGTAGTATGAAAGTGCATTTCTGTGAGTAGCTGGCCTGTTAGAAATAGTAGTGAAGCTTAGCCTCACATCAGACTCTAATGTCTTTATGAAAGACACACTGGGGGGAAAGAAAAAAGAAAACTTAGTTTTATCACAATTCCTGAAAAAGGAAAAATAAAACAAAAACAAAAAAAATAGTAATGTTTGTTGCCACTTTTACATGGCTGTTCCATGCAGAACAATGTTATTACATTTTAACCCTAGGAAAACAGCTTTTCCAGCTGGTTAATGACACATAACCTATCTCTGTTATATTGCGAGTAAGGGAGTGAACCACTTCCCCTCCAGCGTAGCAAGACCAGCAGAGCAGCTGGTTTCTTGGCATGCACCCATCCTCAGTACTGGACACCTGCCTGCTAACGCACCCAGAAACCAACTGGTTTGCCAGTCTTGCCATGCTGGAGGGGAGTGGTTTGCTCCCTTGCTCACAATATAACAGACACAGGTTGCATGTCGTTAACCAGCTGGTTAATGGGGTTAAAATGTAGTAATATTGTTCTGCCTGGAACAGCCATATGAAAATGGCAACAACCATTACTGCTCAGTACTGTTACTACATGAATCTCTTTCAGAGATTTTAAAACCAGCTCCTTTAGCTTACTCTTTTACTCGTTTACTTGTTTCAGCCATTTGACTGTGGCCATGCTGGAGCACTGCTTTTATTCGAGCAAATCGACCCCAGGATTTCTTCTTTGTAAGCCTAGTACTTAGTCTATCAGTCTCTTATGCCAAACTGCTAAGTTATGACGACATAAACACACCAGCATCGGCTGTCAAGCAATGGTGGGAGGACAAACACAGATACACAAACATATACATACTCATATATATATACACACACATATACATACATATATATATATATATATATATATATATATATATACATATACATATATACGACGGGCTTCTTTCAGTTTCCGTCTACCAAATCCACTCACAAGGTTTTGGTCAGCCCAAGGCTATAGTAGAAGACACTTGCCCAAGGTGCCACGCAGTGGAACTGAACCCAGAATCATGTGGTTGGTAAGCAAGCTAAAACTATATAATATAATATAAAATGGATGGTCACTGCTGGAACAACCTTGATCACAACTATGTGCATCAACAACCACAACAGCATCCACTGGTATTTATATATATATATATATATATATATATATATATATATTATATATATATATATATATATATGTATATATATATGTAATATGTAACAATTATTCGGTAGCCATGATAAAACTCCAAGTGGCTACCGAATAATTGTCATATGTTACATTTACAGATAAATTCCTCTATTTACATAATATCGAGGTCTCTTTCTTTCTTTTGTTGTCTTACCATTTTTATCTATCTATCTATCTATATATATATATATATATATATATATATATATAGATAGATAGATAGATAGATAGATAGATAGATATAGATATATAAATTTAGGGTGAATACTTGATAAGTGTAAGCACCTGTATACGCCAGCTAGTAGCAGAGGTGAGAGGGTATATGTATCAAATGAAATCAAAAACAGAACACAAAGGATGTTGCGGTATACGTGATATATATATATATATATATATATATATATATATATATATGTATATACACACATATATAGACATGAAGGGATGCTGAAAGTCCTGGCTTTAAGGTATCATGAAAGACTAGTTGGAAGTTCAACCTTCCAAGTTCTTTTACAAAGCTTAGAAAAACTGAGTTACTGCTGCAATATGTGTGTGAATCTGAGAGAGGAATATGATGAATAAAACTATAATTAACTGATCCTCCTGTATTTTCTGTTACCCAAAGCCAAGAACTTTTCAGCACCCCATCATATTTAAAAGTTTCCCATTGGTTCATATCATAACAAGCTGTTTTAAAGTGATGGCGGAAGGCTTGTTGACCTCTTTCAGAGGTCAGTACTTGTTTTGAAAAATTAATGAAAACTGAGGGGCATTTGAAGAAGACCTCTTGCTCTCTGGAAGCACTCTAGCACTTGTTAATTTCCATTCTGCTATTATTCTTTTATTGTTCTCTCTCCCATTCCACCATCCTGCTCTGTTTCCATGTTACTCAATAGGTAGCTTTGGTAGTGTTTAGCACCTAGTTTCCGATATAATCCTATCATTGTACATGATTGTTAAGTAGCTGATACTATTGTCTGCTGGACTGCTATTTATCAAGTAACAGTCACCAATAATGTAAGTGATAATTTAGACGAGACCTGTTAGAAATAGTAACAAAATCTCCCTCGAATCATACTCTGATGATTTTACAAGAGACACAGTGAGAAAAAGAATACTATAATCTGGTGATTGCAATTCCTGAAAAAATGAAAAATTAGAAACAGAAAATAAAACAACCTTTTTAATAGATAACCATGGCTGGAATAACTTTGGTCACCAGACTATGTTCGATCAAAACTGATCTGGAGCACTACAGTAGCAACAACAATAGCAGCAGCAGTAACAACAACAACAGCAGCAGCAATAGCAACAACAACAACAACAACAACAACAACAACAACAGCAGCAGCAGCAACAACAACAACAACAACAACAACAACAACAACAGCAGCAGCAACAACAACAACAACAACAACAACAACAATAACAGCAATGGCAGCAGCAGCAACAGCAACTGCAGCAGTAGCACAACAACAACAAAAACAGCTGCAGCAGTAGCAGCAGCAACAACAACAACAATAGACTTATAGTAGTGGTGTTGGAGGATCAGAAAGTAAGAGGTATACGTATTTACTGAACACAAGATATACGGTTTCAATCCTTAACTGAAAATAATAAATCTGAATATTTCGTTTTTGGATTTGGTTTGCAAGATTCTTTATATGAGTTCGTGTGTTGAAGCATATTCTGTTGTGTCTGGGGAGAGTCATTTTCTTTTTGTGCAAGACGCAACGCAAATTTTAGGAAAATAAAAATAAGAAATAAGTGGAAATTTTACTGGTGAGTGTGTTACATTGTAAGGCACAAAAAGAAAATGACTCTCCCCAGACTCAACAGAATAAATCTGAAAAGTTTGGGAAAAGCATCAATGTTTTCTTTTCCTTCTAATTAATTTTTTTTTATTTTCCTTTCCTTCTGTATCAAACAGTTTGTCAGCTTTGTTTCTTCATATCCCCTTCATTATTGTAAGATGATGGGCTGATATGACTTATTGCGTCCAGTAGCATCACACTGCCCCCCCCACCATGGAACCCCTTATTATTGAATTCTTGCACTGGGGTTGGGGGTGATTTCTTTCATTATCCTTTATGTTGCAGCCAGTGATGCAACTGAAAATGGACAGTTCTATAAACTGCTGTTGTTGCTATCTGTACTCTTACTCTTACTCTTTTATTCTTTTACTTGTTTCAGTCATTTGACTGTGGCCATGCTGGAGCACCGCCTTTAGTCAAGCAAATCGGCCCCAGGACTTATTCTTTGTAAGTCTTTTTAAAAACTCCGCCAGTTACGACGACGAGGGTCCCAGCTGATACGATCAACAGAACAGCTTGCTCGTGAAATTAACGTGCAAATGGCTGAGCATTCCACAGACACGTGTACCCTTAACGTAGTTCTCGGGGATAATCAGCGTGACACAGAGAGTGACAAGGCTGACCCTTTGAAATACAAGTACAACTCATTTTTGCCAGCTGAGTGGACTGGAGCAACGTGAAATAAAGTGTCTTGCTCAAGGACACAACGCGTTGCCGGGAATCGAACTCACAACCTTACGATCATGAGCCGAATGCCCTAACCACTAAGCCACGCGCCCTCACAGTCTAGTACTTATTCTATTGGTCTCTTATGCCGAACCACTAAGTTACAGGGACGTAAACACACCAGCATCAGTTGTCAAGCGATGTTGTGAGGACAAACACACACACACATATATATACATATATACGACAGGCTTCATTTAGTTTCTGTCTACCAAATCCACTCCCAAGGCTTCGGTTGGCCTGAGGCTATAGTAGAAGACACTTACCCAAGGTGCCATGCAGTGGGATTGAACCCAGAACCATGTGGTTGGTAAGCAAGCTACTTACCACACAGCCACTCCTGCGCTTTTTTCCTATTCTCTGCCTTTTCACCTCCTCTCGACAGAAAATCCTCAAGTTTCTGTCCATCAAATCCATTCTCAAGGTCATGGTCGGCCTCGCACCATATCAGAAGACACTTGCTCAAGGTGCTGTGCAGTGGAGCTTAACACAAGACTGCATGGTTGGAAAGTTAGCTTTTGAACCATACCTATGCCTATATCTGGTCATTGCTAGAATACTTTTGATCATATGCTTCCTGGATTAGGGATGACCTACGGTTAAGCACGAATCTTAGTAGATATAACTGTTGTGATGTCTTTGTGTTACCATGATAAAATGAGACATTGTTGTTGTTGTTATCGTTGTAGTTGTTGCTGTTGTAGTTGTTGTTTAGCTCTCTGTTAGTTCTGATTAAGCAAATGCATGATTAATGACATTCAAAGACCATGTCCAGTAAGTCCCCCATCATCAAATAATTTCAGGGAAAGTTCACTGTAAGGAATGTTCACTGCAAGGAAAGTCCACTGTAAAGAATATTCACTATAAGGAATGTTCACTACATGGGAAGTTCACCATAAGGGATGTTCACTGCAAGGAAAGTTCACTGCAAGGACTGTTCACTGCAGGGAAAGTTCACTGTACAGAATGTTCACTGCAAGGAAAGTTCATCATAAGGGAAGTTCACTGTAAGGACTGTTCACTGCAGGGAAAGTTTGCTGTAAAGTAAGTTCACTGTACAGAATGTTCACTGCAAGGAAAGTTCATTATAAGAAAAGTTCACTGTAAGGACTGTTCACTGCAGGGAAAGTTCACTGTAAAGAATGTTCACTGCACGATAAGTTCATCATAAGGAACATTCACTGCAAGGAAAGTTCATCATAAAGAAAAGTTCACTGTAAGGACTGTTCACTGCAGGGAAAGTTTACTGTACAGAATGTTCACTGCTAGGAAAGTTTACTGTACAGAATGTTCACTGCTAGGAAAGTTCACCGCAAGGAAACTATTAATGGTGAGATACTAAGGATATATTTTCTCAGTAAACTTTCCTTGCAGTGAACTTTCTTCACGGTGAATTGATGGCAGTGAACTTATCTGTAATCTTCAAAGACATTCTAACAATGACATCCCATCTGATTTTCAGGCAAGGTATCTAGGAGTACTTTATCTGATCTATTTTTGGTTTTTATTTTTTAACTTTTACTTGTTTCAGTTGAGGCTTCTTGCTTGATTTGTTAGTATTTGTTAGTACTGACAGCAGCCACCGTGAGACATTGTCTTGATGGGTATTAGTCGAATAGATTAACCCCAGAACTTAATTTTTAAAGTTTGTTACTTATCCTATAGGACCTCTTTTGCAGACCTGCTAAGTTAGTGGGGAACATTTAAAAAAGCTAATGCTGGCTGTCAAGTGGTGGGGGACACACACACACACACACACACACACATTTGAATGGCTCCTACACAGTTTCCATTTACCAAGTTCACTCAAGAAATTAACTGGCCCCAAGACTATAGCAGAAGATAATGACCCAAAGTAATGCACACTGAGACTGAACCTGAGACCATGTGGTTTCAAAGCAAGACTCATAACCACACAGCCATGCCTGAAGCTATTGATTTTTAAAAAAATCAAGATTGTAATGAATAATATGAGGGGTATGAATCTAGCTGTTATTTCTAACAGATCAAGTAATCATGAAGAGGCTTCTTGTTTGATTTGTTAGTATTAATTAGTGGGTATATATAAGGCAGCAAGCTGGCAGAATTATTAGCATGCCAGGCAAAATGCTTAAGCGGTATTTCACTTGTTATTATGTTCTGAGTTCAAATGCGACCGGGGTTGACTTTACCTTTCATCTTTTTGGGGTCGATAAATTAAGTACCAGTGAAACACTGGGGATCGATGTAATCGACTGGTCCCCTCACCCCCAAAATTTCAGGCCTTGTGCTTATAGTAAGAAAGATCATTTGTGAATATATAAGAAATAACCATCTCCTGTTACTCTTCTAAATACACCATCTGCTTAATAGAAAAAATTGTATATTGTCAAATGATAAAGAAGAAAAATATAAGTGAAACATTCGCCATTTTGGCTCTCTGCCCCAATTTTATTGCCTACAATCAACATTTTCTGTTTACACTCTGATTATTCTATGAATTATTTTGGTGTGTGTGTGTTTGTGTGTGTGTGTGGTGTGTGTGTGTGTGTGTGTGTGTGTGTGTGTGGTGTGTGTGTGTGCATGTGTGTGTGTGTGCATATGTGTGTATGTATATGTGTATGCATGTATGTATGTGTATGTGTATATGTATCTATGTGTGTATGTGAGTATTATGTGTGTGTATGTATGTGTGTATGTATGTGTATGTGACTTAGTGTGTGTATGTATGTATATGTATGTATATGTATATGTGTATGCATGTATGTGTATATGTATGTATGTGTGTATGTGAGTATTATGTGTGTGTATATATGTGTGTATGCATGTATATGTATGTGTGTATATGTATGTATGGGCTTATGTGTGTATGTATATTTGAATGTATATATGTGTGTACATATGTTTGTGTGTACATGTGTATGTATGTATGCATGTATGTATATATTGTATGTATGTGTATGTGTATGTACATAAGTATGCATGTATGTTTTCTTGATTTTATTTTTTGATATTTTTACCAATGAAGAAGGAACCAATTCCTGACCTAGAAACAAGACTCATTGGAATTTAGACCACATTGACAAGGCAGTCTTATATGCATGTATGTATGTATGTATGTATGTATGTATGCATGTATGTATATGGGTGTATGTATGTATGTATATGTGTGTGTACGTCTGAATGTATGTATGTATGTATGTATTTATTTATGTATGTGTATATTTATGCATGCAATAATGTATGCATATAAACATGCATATTCATATATATATGTGTCTGTGTGTCTGTGTGTGTGTGTGTGCGTGTGTGTGTATAGGCACAGGAGTGGCTGTGTGATAAGAAGATTACTTCCCAACAACATGGTTTCAGGTTCGGTCCCACGGCATTGTACCTTGTGCAAGTGTCTTCTACTACAGCCTCAGGCTAACCAAAGCCTTGTGAGTGGATTTGGTAGACAGAAACTGAAAGAAGCTCATTGTATATATGTATATATGTGTGTGTGTGTGTGTGTGTGTGTGTGCGTGTGTGTGTGTGTGTGTGTGTGTGTCTGTCTGTGTTTGTCCCTGCCATCACGACTTGACAATTAATATTTGTGTGTTTATGTCCCTGCAACTTAGTGGTTTGGCAAAAGCCACCAATAGAATAAGTACCAGGCTTAAGTAAAAATTAAGTTCTGGAGTTGATTCATTCAACTAAATTGGTCAAGGCGGTGCCCCAGCATGGCCGTAGTCTAATGACTGAAACAAATGAAAGATAAAAGATAAAAGATAAAAGATATATATATATATCCTCCTCCTCCTCCTCCTCCTCATCATCATCATCATCTTTGTTTAACGTCCGTTTTCCATGCTGGCATGGGTTGGACATATATATATATATATATATATATATATATTTAGTTAAGTCTATGTCCAGTCACGGAGTGACCAATCGTTTTGCATCCACAAAGGGCTTAGCCCCATGGATGGCTCATCAGATTCTTACAGTTGAAGACAAATGTAACTCTTCATCTTGGCTTTAGAGTCTGACAAGCCATCTATGGGGCTAATCTCTTTGTGGATGTGAAACCATTGGTCACTCTATGACCGGACTTAGACTTAACTACATATAAATACATTACTGCTCTGTACTTTACTTCTGTTTTGGATATACGATACATTGACGACACACACACATACACACGCACACGCACACACACACACATACACACTTATATACATGCCTTCTCCTCAATTTATGATCAAATTCCGTTCCAAATAACAGGTTGTAAGTTGATCTGATTGTATGTTGGATTTATATTTTTCAACACTATTTTCATTCATGCAACTGATGCTTGAATGCAAGTGAGTGAGAGACAGGGACAGGCAGTCGATGCCTAGGTCTGAGGGAGGCCTATGTTGCCAGATGTTGCCATAGTTATCATATGCACAGCTGCCCAATGTCTGAAAATCGATTTTTAATTAATTAATTAATTAATTAATTTTTTGTGGTCGTAAGTGATGATGATTGTAAGTCACATAGGTCTTATGTTGAGGATAAGGTATATATATATATATATATATATATATATATATATATATATATATATATATATATATATATATATATATCAACAGCAGCATTCATCCTATATTTCTGGACTGCCATATTAGCTTGTCAATAACATTAATATCCAGTATCACTGCTGTAGTTTCCTTTAGAGAGACTTAGCAATATTAATATATATATATGAACACAAATATTTACCTCTATTTAACTATCTCACATCGTCTCTGATGAAGGGATATCCATAATATACCAGGAACAGCTGTAAGACTATATCTATATCTTTTTCCTTATAAATGTCCTGAAAACTCCTCACGGCCTCGGCTTTGTTATCTCATTTTGTCTAATCGCTAGCCACTACACATTCTTTATTTTCTCTCCTTGTTTCTTTCTGTGGTCCTTTCTGTCGAAGAGCATAGGCTTGAAACATTAAAGACTTTTTCCCTTCCAGAGCATTAAACTAATACATCTGTTTGTTGTCTACACCACCTGTCTTCGTCTTTTGTTTTTTTGTGAATTCTCCCCCTATATATACACATATATATATATATATATATATATATATATATATATCAATATATATATATTATATATATATTATATATATATATATATAATATATATATATATCAATATATATATATATATATATATATATATGTATATATAATGTTGTATTTCAGGATGGTCATTTGTAATTTTTTTTTTGCCAATTAAACACATGCACTATATATTTGTCCTTTACTCATTTATTACTGTTCTTATTTTAACTCATGTTCATTGTCTGGAAATCTTTTGGTATACATCTGTGATGAATATAAGAAATAGAGATAGATAAGATAAATAAAAAAAAATCTATATAAAGGGTTTGGATGCAAACAACATACGAAAGTGAACCCATATACACACACAAACACTCACATTCACTTCATGGACGGCCACAACAATATCAACAACATGACTAACAATGAGAGCAGCAGTGTTGGTGACAACTATGGCAACAACAACAACTACCACGATGGCAACACCATGAGTGAACAGACAAACACAGAGAGACACAGGAACAGTACCAAATTTTTGGGTCCTAGGACAGCAGCAGCACAATTGCTGATAGGATGGGGCTGAGGAGAAGGCCATACTGCTAAGAACAATGACATACACACAAGCATACATACGCACACACACAAACCTGGATACAAACGCATGCACACATAAGGACACACATCATAGAAGAGCAGAATGGAGTAAGTGGAGCAAGAGCACGCATGAAAACGAAAAGTGTCGCTGAAGAGGTCACAGATGTGTGACAAAAGATTTCTGGACACTGGACATGAGTTAAAATAAGAACAGTAATAAACAAGTGAAGAACAGATATAATGCGTGTGTTTATTAGGCAAAACAAAAATGACCATCACGAAATACAATATCTGTTTCAACATACAGTTTTACTTCAGGAACCTTGCAACACAAACTTGTATGTAAACACGTATATATATATATATATATATATACATTATATATATGTATATGTATATATATATTATATATATGTATGTATATGCATATATATATATACATATATATATATATATATATATACATATATATATATATATATATATAATATATATATATATATTATATATATATATATATATATATATATGTATATATATATATATATATGTATATATATATATATATATATATATATATATATATATATATATATATATATATATATATACACGTTCTGGTGTTTCCTGAATTTTTCTGAGAGCATTTCTTAGTGGTAAGACCATAGCGGATCTACTTCTAGCATAAGGGTTGTCCACATTGTGGTCATCCCTCTAATATGTATATATATATATATACACACACACACATACATGAGTGCATGCACGGATGTCATAGCATATGTAGATCTGTATGTTTTGACATATGTTTGACACAAACATATGTTTGCATGTCTATACCTGTGTATACACACATTTATTACATGCCAAAACCCCTCGAATGTTTTACATATTTTGACAGTGCCTTGCAGCTGAAACATCCTGACTAGTTCTTTTTTTTTTCTGAATTGGCAAAAGCCAGCTTCTCAAGGTTGATTCTAAGAAATGTGAGTGAGTATCCAATAGCTCTGATAATTATAGATGAAAATCTAAAGTTATAGTTCTGAAGATGTAATTGCAGATTTCTTATCAGTTCGGCGTAAATGGTTTCTTTGTCACTAATCTTGGAAGTGTACTCTTGGAAGTGTATTCACCAGGCAAACGATTTGATCTGAGACTACATATCGAGATGCAGTGGAATCATGTCAATGGCTAGGCTGTAGTTGGTGTGTTGAAAATATTAACATCAAAAATAAATGTTTAAGTGAATCTAACATTTCCTGTGTGCATTTTTAAATAACTAATATGTGTATTACACACTGCAATCATTAATCATTGACAATTTGTTAACATCTACTAACTAGGCAGCTGATTTCATCTACTGTACACAATTTCTTTTCTATATTCTGAATTGGTCTGTTATGCTTACATTCACCAAGATCTTGACAAGAACATTTCACTGTTATTCTTTCATATTATGAGTGATTATAATTTCCACATCACTATAGTTTCTTATATTTCTATCTCCAAGATTAGGCTTTCTATGTATTTCATTGTCTAATATTCTAGCAATGATATCATGCCTCAAAGGTAGATAGAATGAAATAACATTTTCACACAACTATTGGTAATTTGGGTGAATCTTCAGTATCAATTCAGACTGTATTGGGTGTCTCACCAAGATGGTATATCTACGCTCTCACCCCTTTTGTACACCAGGTATTTTGTTATTATTGCCTGCTTCTGCATTGCAAAAGCATATCCTTCAGAGTGAAAGCTGATATCCTGGTTGTTAAGGTGGCAAGCTAGCAGAAACGTTAGCATGCCAGGTAAAAGGCTCAGCGGTGTTTTGTCTGTCTATATGTTCTGAGTTCAAATTCCGTTGAGATTGACTTTGCCTTTCATCCTTTCGGGGTTGATAAATTAAGACCAGTTGCATACTGGGGTCGATCTAACTGACTGGCCCCCTCCCCAAAAACTGCAGGCCTTGTGCCTAGTGTAGAAAAGAATATCTTGGTTGTTAGTCCAAGATAGATGTATATACGTATTTTGCTTTTCTTCTGTTGTTTTCCTGAGTGAATATCCCTAGCCATCAATCAGGGAATACTTTCTGACAGCTCTTTTTCCAATTCTTATATTACCTGCCTCATGTATGCAAACTTGATTCAAGGTAGACTTTGACACTTGGTAGTTCAGAGACTTTGTCGAAGGGGTATAGTGTAACATTCAAAAGTTATTTGAATCAACATTAAATTTCTGTTGTCTTGTTTTTGTTTAAAGTAAAGACAACCTACATAACTGCTCATATCAAAATTTCTGGAATGGGTTGGCATTTTTAGGGTTTTAACATCAATAACCCAGATTTCATCTAATGTTCAGCTGAGCCCAAATGTTGGTATGAGTATGGGTACACTAAACACATTATAGGGTATGTACTGTATGCTTATACATTCCTTGTTACATGTTCCATCGTAGAAAATAGTTTCCTCTATCTCTAAGTACCTGTAGCTTTCACTCATCCGATACCAAAAATTGTCAAGTCATTGATAGAAATATTGTGGTGCTCCAGCATGATCACAGTCAAATGACTGAAACAAATAAAAGAGCAAACTTGTTATTGTTCTTCCTCATTTTACAACCATATAACATATGCCCAGGCCAAAATCCTTCTCTGTATCTTTTCAGAATGTCCTAACCGACTGAGTAAAGTTTTTTTTTTCTCCATACCATTCATATTCATGGCATAGACTTTCAGATCATCCATCGGTATTTTTCGATGTTGTTGTTGTTGCTGTTGTTGTTGTTGTTTTCTTCTTCTTCTTCTTCTTCTTCTTCTTATTATTATTATTACTTTTTTTTTCTTCTTTCAAATTTGCTTCCATTTTTGCCGAGTGTCTTCCCGACTCCTAGGGCAAAGAAACTCATAGTATACATTGGTAGGCCATTAAACCAAACTCAATAGTTCGTTCATTTTTTTTTTTTTTTTCTTAAGTTAAATTAAAATACATGAGCAGCAACAGTTCTCACATCGACAATGCTCTTCTCAATACATGTGATGTACCAATTAAGACAATCTTTTGCACTTCTTGCAGGGATGGTAAGCCAGGGATCATTGTCATATAATTTTCGGTTCCCTTCTTGATCATTCCTAGAGCTCCTACGATCACTGGTATTGTAACCGCCTTGAGATGCCACATTTTCTCAATTTCAATGAGTAGGTCTTTATATTTTCTGAGCTTGTCAAACTCTTTCGCTGAGATATTATGATCACAGGGGATGCTCATGTCGATCAATAAGCAAACTTTATTGTTTTGATTATTATTATTAATTATTATTATTATTATTATTATTATTATTATTATTATTATTATTATTATTATTATTGTTCAGGTCACTGCATGGAATTGAACTCAGAATCTTGGGTTTGGTAGCCCATGCTCTTAACCACTATGCCATATGCCTGTGGTTATGGCGTAGAGGTTAAGAGCGTGGGCTACTAACCCCAAGATTCCAAGTTCGATTCCAGGCAGTGACCTGAATAATAATAATGATGATGATGATGAAGATGATGATGATGATGATGATGATGATGATGATGATGATGATGATGATGATGATGATGATGATGATGATGATGATGATGATGATGATGATGATGATGATGATGATGATGATGATGATGATGATGATAATAATAATAATAAAAATAATAATAATAATAGCAATAATGACATTGAAAAATACCTTAGGAATGAGAACCCAGGTTCAAAATTTCCCCAAGACACCTGGTGAAGGCTGGAGGATATATCAGCCAAAATGCTGTGTTAACAACAAACAAGATGAGGACAAATATCTGTCAATTGTAAATAATGTGAAAAATGTACATAATTCCTCATCTCTTAAACATAGAACTAAAGCTGTAAACTATTTATACATAAGATTCTCAATGTAACTGGCCAGTAGTTTTGTGCCATGTGAGTGGGATTCCTTATGGATATCAGATTTGGTTCCGCCAATGCCACCCATTTTTTAAATGTTTATATCTCAATTAGAAACTTGCTGATAGAGGTCAATAAGAGACTTCCAGTAAGATGGTCAGATTTTCATACCGGTATCTAATAATCACATCTCTTTCTAATGTTTTCCTGTTCTAGATTGTTTGAATCATAGTCTCAAGAGTGTCACCACCGATGCTGTGTTCTTTTGGTCTGACAGAGAGAGAATATTTCTTTTAGATTTCTTCCAGCCACCTTACATTCCAGTTAATTTCCTTCACCTCACACAAGATTTTTCTCCAGGATAAATCTGTCATCTTGAGGAGGAACTTGTGTGACATTTATTCATTCTCTTTCCTCTCATATCTCTGTAAACTACTGATTGTTTTCGATTAGATTTCTTTTATCTTTTATCTTTTACTTGTTTCAGTCATTAGACTGCAGCCATGTTGGAGTACTGCCTAAGGGAATTTTAGTCAGGTGAATGTGGGGGGGGGGGGAACACTGTCATAAAGATAGACCCAAAGAGACACATATACACACATATATATGATGGGCTTTTTCCAGTTTCCATCTACCAAAACCACTGACAAGGCTGGACCCAGAACCATGTGGTTGGGAAGTGAACTTCTTACCACTCAGCCATACCTGTTAATTATTCTTCTTTCAACTACACTTTTCTGATGCTAGAGCTGCTTTTCACCAGCAGCTTTTAGCTCCTATTTAAGGATAATAAACTCACATTCAAGTTTTTCTTTTTAGTATTTAGCATTTGTTGGTGGATTGCGTTTGCTGTTTGCCTGTGTTAAGCAATATCACATAAATGATAGTTTTCCGAAATCAATTATGTTTTTTTTTTAGATTTACACTTCCCAAATCCCCAATGCCAGTTTTTCAATTATTATTTTGCTTTTCAGTGATTCTTCAATATCTCTGTGATGCTGCTTTGTGGTTGTCGAGAGGGTATATGAGCAGACATGAATTTAACAACATGAAGGGTCCTTAGGTGGTGAGCTGGCAGAAACGTTAGCACTGCGGGTGAAGTGCTTAGCGGTATTTCATCTGCCGTTACATTCTGAGTTCAGATTCTGCCAAGGTCAACTTTGCCTTTCATCCTTTCAGGGTCGATAAATTAAGTACAAGTTACACACTGGGGTCGATGTAATCAACTTATTCCATTTGTCTGTCCTTGTTTGTCCCCTCTATGTTTAGCTACTTGTGGGCAATAAAGAAATAAGAAGGGTTCTTACACTGTTGTAAATATTGTCCCCTGATTTCATTGAGCATCATTAGAATCAGTTTCTTTAGATCAGTGGTTCCCAACCTGGGTCCATATGGCCCTTGGGAGTCCATACAACCCTTGGGGGTTCATACTGCCCTTGAGGGTCCATATAAGATTTTATCTTTAAAAAATTTATCTGCAATAAATTGGTTATAATTCTACAATACTAGCTGAATCACCCCCACCCCCACCCCCGGACAGTCGATTCAGTTAGTACATATCTAAACTCCTGTTTGCAGTTTGAAAGTAAAAAGTGAAACTTACTATAATTTTCTTAAAAAGTTTCCTTACAGACAACATTGTCAGTGTAGATTCCTTATACTCTGAGTCCAATGCCAATATATGTACATTGTTCCTAGAACCAACCCTGCTGTTGGCAACATAGAACTGGCCATGTCTGAACATAGGTGTTGGCTGGTAAATTCCAACTTTTTCTCAGGTCTGGGCCTGTTTGATGTTATTCCAAAAGCTGGCTTCACAGGAAACTGCTTCCTGGAAAATGAGAATGGGTAGTCTTCAGTGGTGATCAGTGGAATTTGTGGTATCATTATTCGGATTCCAGTATGTATCCCATTGGCCATTCCAGCTTGGAAACACTCCCTGTAAAATCAAGGAGAACCAGTGTGTGATGGCAGAAGAATGATTTTAGACCCTACGTCGTTCATGTCACCATTTGCAATAGCATCCAGAAGGCCGGGTACTTTTCAGCCTTAAGTTGTTTCTGATGAGTTCTCAGGAAGTGTAATCGATCTTGTTCTATCTTTGCATATTGATCTGCTGCATATTGTTGCATCTGACACCTACTTTTCATTATGCCACTGAACTCGTCCTTTCTTACCTAAAGCTGATAAGAATAAAAGTCACATCCAGTGATGTTTTGCTTTGGCCATTGTTATTCAAGAGCACATTCCAGTCATCTTCCCTGTAGGGAAACAGAAGTACATAATGAAGAGGGTCAGAGCTTCTGTGGATTTAACTAATATAGTTTAACTTCCCATTGCTCTCACTGAACTGTGTAATAACATCCACAGGTTTAATGCTTGGATTATTGGTATCATCTCCCACCATGATCACAGCAACTGCTGATGCAGTCAGTGGATTATATATTTCTTTACTACCCACAAGGGGCTAAAAGTGGATTATAGGTTCTCTCATGTGACCCAGTAGGTATAAGTCATGACTTGTAATAATATCACCGTTGGAACATTTTCCTGGTGCAGAGTATTCCTTAATTATATCAATAGCCTGTTTAAAAGTTTTGACATATGGATTGTGCATATGCAGTGCTCTCTGCAATTATAGCTAGATGTTCTCATTAAGGTCAGCTCCTCTGAATGACAACCTGTTTCTCATCCCATTTTCAGTGTCAATGGAATATAGCTGTGCTTAGATTGGCTTGCTATTTACTGCTCTTAGAAGACTTCCTATGTGGCAGTACAACTTTCCTTGAAACTTGAAAGTAGAAATAAGAGAGCTACTACCCTGTGGTCCAACAGGTGGATTATCCAGTCCAAGTGAAGCCATAGCCAGTAAATTATTGTAGTTACAAATTTTGTTCAGAAACATTTGACCGCATAGATTAACATCATAGTACTTAGCTATTGATTCTGGGAGCTTTTTTTATCTGTGGAACTTTGTCATTGCTAATTTTTCCTTTGCCACAGCTGAGGGTAGATTTCTCAGCACTCCAAAGGTAAGCTTTGCAGTCAGGGCATGTTCTGTTCAAAATGTTTCCATAGTAGGGCAACATAAGGCTTGGGTTTCATTCTTTCTCATGAAAATCTGCCACATCAACTTCCATAGCCATTCTCACAGTGTCAGTTCTTTGCTGATGAAGTCTCGATTGGTATTGTGCCAGGTTGTTTGCTTGTCGCTGCTGAATTTGTGTTTCCTCAGCCAATCAGTATTTGTCCATGTTTCTGTTTCTTGTGATGTTTCCATTGCATGGCTTTTCTGTGTTCTCAGCCAGTTTTCATTCCTCTGTGCTTCGGAATCTTCTGGTCTTTCCATTGCATGGGTTTCCTATCTTCTCAGCCAATCTGCATTTCTCCATGCCTCTGTTTCTTCTGGTGTTTCCATTGCACAGGTTTCTTGCATCCTCTTTCGCTTTACTTCGAGATACTGAGAAGAGCAAGGTCCTTGTCTTTCTTCAATTAGTGTCTGTTATCTTTGCCCAGCAATCTTTTGTGAATGGGAATTTTTTCAGGACAGGCTGTTGCCCTTCTTTTTCTGAACATAGTGTACTGTTGAAAACGTGAATATTTATGATAATTACACAGTGAAAGTTTTGAGACGATTCAGCTAGTATTCGAGCTAATTTCTCTGAACAGGAAGTTTCCATGGTATTAATTCTAAATATTTACCTTGGGTATTTATTTACAATTACACCACTCTCACTAAACACTATTTTAAAGTGAAGTTTTCTGTTGTTGAAATGCTCTAAACGAATTTGACCATAAAAGATGTCTGAAATTTAGTATTTTTTAAAGTAATAGTAAAATTAGTCGAACCTATTTTCATGTAGTCGAATGAGTAAAGTTTCCGAAATTTTCATACTTTTTACGTCTGCTATTTCAGAATTCTCCACATGCATGAAATATCAGACGATGGTACATTCAATAACATACTCATACATGCAACAACATAAACAGGCATAAGAATGGCTCCAACAGCCGATGGCATGAAAATAGGTCTGACAAATTTTATTGATATCTCAAAAAATACTAAATTTCCAACATTTTTATGGTCAAATTCGTTTAGAGCAATTCAATAACATAAAAATCATACTTTAAAATATTGTTTAGAAAGTATGGTGTAATTGTAATTTTCGCCGAAGACTAACAGCATTTTCTTTTCAAAATGACACCCACAGAAACATTGGAAAGAACGCAATTGGTTAAGAGACAATGAAGTAAGAGAAGTAGTAAATATGTGTGTGAGTGAAAGAGAGAGAGAGAGAGAGAGAGAGAGAGAGAGAGAGAGAGTGAGAGAGAGAGAGAGAGAGAGAGAGAGAGAGAGAGAGAGAGAGAGAGAGAGAGAGTGAGAGAGAGAGGAGAGAGAGAGAGAGAGAGAGTGAGAGAGAGAGTTATGTTGGGTAACATTGTATGAGAGAGTGAGTTCAATACGTAATATCTATACATATAAATTTGACATGGGTGTGGTCAAACGGATGGGTGGAATTGTGTGAAAAATTACACACATATGTAGAATGATCCGGTGGTGATGCTGGGCTTTATATGTTTTACATTGCTCCCATGGTTACCGAGATAATCTACTATAATAATACTCTTGTGCTTATGAATGAGAAACGAAGGGGTGATAGATGAATAAGGAAGGAAGGGGTGATGTCATACTTGGTAGTGGGATGATGAAAATTGTACACTGAAAAAATAAATCAAACAGCATTCTAACTCTGTGAATATATGTGTGTATGTAAAAGGGGGTATGTGAATGTGTTTATGTGTGTGTGTGTGTGCGCGTGTCGTGTGTGCGTGCAATAAAAGTGGGATGGTTCATCTTTGTTCGCCTAGTATTTGGGTTAATTTTTTGATTTGGTTGAATCTTAGTTGTTTTTTTTTTGTTGGTCAGTTATTTTTAGCATTTTGACAGAAAAAAAATCATTCTAAAACTGTTTTTCAACCTAAGTGTGCCCAAACACAGAGCAGGTTTTACAGCCACATCATCCAAACCGACCGGGTGAAACTGGGGTTAGCTGCTAGTATATATATATATATATATATATATATATATATATATTTGAGAGAGAAACATCAAAGTAACACTGAAGGAGACATGGAAAAGTGTGCTACTGGTTAAGAGAGAGTGAGTTAAGAGAAGCAGTAAATATGTAGAAGGGAGAGATAGAGTTATGAGAAGTAACCTTGTCTGCAATTCTATCAATTACCACACCTCCCATTACAACTCCCAATAAGAGAAAGAAGTAGTAAGCATGAGGAATAGTTGGAGAGTCACTGAATAGTGAGAGAGGGGTAATTCATTTTGTTGGATTTTACAAGACTGGAACCAGACCGGTTAATTTTCATGAATCCCATATAGATGTTGACACTCTCCCGGTACCCACGGTTCCTCACACCAAGTTTGGTTGAAATCGGTCTAATGGACGCAGTGAAGTTTGTTGACACACAGACGTAAATAGTGCAGTAATAGTATAGATAACAAAATATTTTAACAATTTTTTAAATACATTTTCTTCTAATATCTAGTAAGTAAAGACCTCCTTCGATCATGAATGACTATGGAATTGCACCTAGAATGTTCCCCTCTGAGGTACAATTCTGGGCAAGGTTATTTATGGAAGACCAGTCTTCCTTCTCCACACCACTGATGTTATCCAAGGGAAAGGCAAAGGTCAATTCAGTTTGGCACCAGTGATGTCGCAACTCATTTTTACAGCTGAGTGAACTGGAGCAATGTGAAATAAAGTTTCTTGCTCAAGAACACAACACACTGCCTGGTCCAGGAATCAAACTCACCACCTCATTATTGTGAACCTAACACTAACCACTAAGCCATAATTCTAAAAATTTAACATGGTTTTTTAAACCTTGAATGGTTAGAAGGATCCACCTGAGTAAAATAGCCATCAAATGAATCCACAGGTAAAAATTGATTGAAAAGCACCAATTTAGATTTTTAAAAAAATTATGTTGATAAAAGCAGTCTTTTATTTACTTTGAGTTTTCAAAATGAAATAATCTTTTGAAAGATTTCCTTGAAAATGCGCTCCAGTTATTCCTCACTTTTCGGCTCGTATATATTTCATATTGTCACTGTTACTATAAAGTTCACTGACAGTCAGCCTGATTACGAGATGATATATTAGCAGCAGAATGGTCAATCTGATTGTTAGGCATGCATAGGAACAGTGGGGGTGCTTGGTTCCTTGTTGAAGTCATGTAATACCTGTGCAGTATTATTTGAGTAGTGTTTACATTTTCAGGAATAAAATTACGCTCATCATTTTTCAAATTCTACATTGCATTCGACAAATGTTTGTGTCGTGCATGGGAAATGAAAAGAGGTTCACCTACCCTCCTCTCTCGTCTGCGCCCGTCTTGTAGTAGTTGATCCGGCGAGCCTGCACTACTCCTTCATTTCACGTTGCTCCTGTCCACTCAGCTGGCAAAAATGAGTAACGCTGTGATGGACTGGCGTCCCATCCAGCTGGGGAACACATAATCCACGGAAAACAGGAAACCGGGCTCATGAGCTGGCTAGACTTTAAAAAGGGCGTATTTATTATTTTAATAGTTTGAATAAAAGGTCATTTAGTGAATTTGATCAGAAGAATAACCAATTATTTAACAAGACTGACGTTTTTTTTATTTTCATTTTTGGATTTCATTGATGGATCTTGCAACTTGTCTCTCCGTGTTACACCATTAGTTTGATACAACTTGTCCAATCATTCAATCTTTATTTTACAGTTTTGATAATGAGTGATGAAAAAATTGCATTTAAAGCCTTTTTACGTTACCTGTGGAAAAAAAAGGGCTGAATGCAAGAGCAGCAGTAAAAGAAATTAATGATATGGTAGGCCCAAGAACTGTTCAACGAACATGTGACACGAAACTAGTTTAGACGTTTCAAGGATGGTGATACCATCCTTGAAGACAAGCCAAGGTCAGGGAGACTTTCTGTTGTGGAAAATGAGGCCTTGTTTGAAATGGTTGAACAACGCACAAGCAAAAGCACTCGCACATTGTCGGCAGAACTTGGTTCTTCACAAAGCACCATCAATCAAAACATCCATAAATTCGTCCTTGCGAAGTTCTTCATGAACTAACCAATAGCTAGGTTCAATGATGTGTGAACATTTGCAAACAACAGCTGGCTAATCCACAAGATGTTTATTTTTGGCACTGAATTATAACTGGGGATGAAAAATGGATCTATTTTCGTAATTCAAAAAAGAAAAGTCAATGGCTGCGTTCCACTTAGGTTTCAGAACCTGTTGTCAATCGAGGATAGCTAGAACAGAAAGTCATGTTGTGTATTTGGTGGGATTTTGAGAGGTTGTCGCAAATTTGAGCTTGTCCCAGATGGTCATGATGTGAACACTAACCATTATGCTCAACAGATGCAGCGAGTATGAGATGCTTTGTAAGCTCGCTACCCGGCATTGATCAATCGAAAATGCGCGCTTCTGCAACAGGACAATGCTCCAGTACACAATAAATATGACCAAGCGCAATCTCGAAGAACTTAAGGGGCTGGAAATGCTGCCTCACTCTGCATACAGTCCAGATCTTACACCATCAGTTTACCACCTTTCCCGAGCCATGGCTCATGTCTTGATCAACAATGTGAATGAGGTTGAAAACGACTGCAGGGAGGTTCTTTTTTTTTTTTTGCCTCTAAACCAGTCAAACGCTTAAAGCGTGGAATTAAGCTCCTGGCACAACGATTGCAACAGGTGATATAATATGTGGGATATATTTTGATGAATAAACAGTTTTTGTATGTAATTTGTTTCAACTATTAATCAAGGCTTAAAATACGAAATACCTTTAAACTCAACCTGGTATTTTAGCATTAATTTTAAAGATTATTCATCGTGTACTCTATAAATTCTTTCCCACTCCAAATATGCGGTCGCTCTCGTTAAGGATATGTATGTATGTGTGTGTGTATGTATGTATGTATGTATGTATGTATGTATGTATGTATGTATGTATGTATGTATGTATGTATGTATGTATGTATGTATGTATGTATGTATGTATGTATGTATGTATGTGTTTACGGATGGATGGATGGATGAACAGACGGACGGATGGATAGATGGATGGTTAGATGAAGATATGGATGTAGTTTTCGATGTCACGAGTAATTTTGTACCTATCTTTCCTGTATTGGATTGGTGCTTCGGAAATATCTAATCAAATTGAATTAAAATATTATTTTGTAACCGAACTTCTTAACTATTTTTGTTATTGTTTGTTCCTTCCCGAGCCACGCCTGGCTCATAAGGGCCAGTTTCCCGGTTTCCTTGGCGTATAGGTTCCCCACCTGGACGGGACGCCAGTCCGTCGCAGGTGAGCTGCAAGATGCAGGAGGAAAGAGCGAGAGAAAGTTGTGGCGAAAGAGTCAGCAGAAGTTCGCCATTACCTTCTGCCGGAGCCGCGTGGAGCTTAAGTGTTTCACTCATAAACACACACATCGCCCGGTCTGAGATTCAAACCCACGATCCCTCGACCGCCAGTCCGCTGCTCTAACCACTAGGCTATGTGCTTCCACTCTTAACTATTTACAACATCATCTCTTACTAGAATTGATATGTTGCAGTTGCTTCAGAAATAATGATATGGAGAATAGTATAAGTGAAAATTATGTAAGATTATACTGGACTGTCAGTTGAATTCGTTCATTTGTTTTTTTTTCAATTTATTTTATTCTTTAATGATTTTAACAAATCCGTCAATAATATATTCTCCTTCATTGTTCACGACTTCATGCCAAAGTTCCACGAGCTTGCCAATTCCTTGTCAATAGAAATCATTGGGTTTTGACTCGAAGAAACCATCAAGTCACGATTTTAGTTCTACTACGTCGTTGTTGAACGAAATGCCCTGAAAACTTGTAGAGCGATCGAAAAAGATGATCATCTGAAGGCAAGAGAATACGGTGGGTGCGGTAGAACTTCGCAACCGAGCTCTTGAATAGCATTTGCAGCCAAATTGGTGACGTGAGGTTGAGCGTTGCCGTGTTGAAGAAGCACGTCACGTAGCTGGTCGGATTGTTTCAGCTGAATTGCCCATCAAGTGAAGATAATGGGCAACGTTATCATGAGAGCATCCCATTTGCTAGACCCGTTTCCTAATGGATTGATGTGGATCCTCGTTGGACGAACTCATTCAATCAATCTTCATTGAACTGAACCTGTTGGCCGGATTGCAGAGAATCTGTGAGGTTGAACTTCCGATCCTCGAAACGTGAAAACCAACTCTGTGCAGTTCTTTCAGTGATAGTGCATTCCCCGTATACGCCACTGTGACTTTGGCAGCTTTGAAAACTTGACTAAAAGTGAAGAGTTGCAGGCATTGAAAATGCTTGTTTTTCTACTTGGCACTTCTTTGTCATATATCTGAAGAGAGATAAAATTTATTCAAATTTCAAAAACGATAAACAAAAGTTGTAGAAGGAAGAACAGAGTTACAAGAAGCCATGAAATACTATGATAAAAATATTTTTGTGTTAATTCAAATAACATTGGAAAGAAGTGAATAAATTTATCTCACAACCTAATAAATAATGAAAATAAAAATTGAATGATAATTCTTCAGCCTAAGGTTAAGTAAAACAAAATAACTATGATTCTCTCGTATGAGAAACAAGATAGATTAATAGCTCGTGTAGTGACACATTATAGGCGCTAATTTGAGTTGATGAAAAGTCCAGGGGGCACATTGGTATAATGAATAACACAGTTGTCCAGATTGCAACAAAACAGATGCGTAATTCGATTCTCGTTGTTGGTACTGTGCATAATTTTTCTTCTGATGGATTCATACTTGTAAAGTGTCTAATTAATTTAAAGAAAATTTCATAATAAAAGAAATCTTAATCTTTTACTATATCACTCATTCAATATTATACTACTTCTAATAATAATAGTGGTTGTTTCAAATATTGGCACAAGACCAACAAATTTTAGAGGGAGAAGCTTCGTCAATTACATCGACTCCGGTACTTGAATGGTACATTATTTTATCGAATCTAAAAAGATGAAAGGTTAAGTTAGCCTCGGCGGGATTTGAACTTAAAACGTAAAGAATTGAAAAAATGCAGCTAAATATTTTATACGACATGTTAAAGATTCTGCTAGCTCACCACCTAAATAATCTATTATAAAGCTGCAAAACGAATTAGCATGAATCGTGTAACTTTTACTAAAAGGAAGCAATTATTAAAGTCTACACTGTCTAGAAGCTACAAACGAATTAGTATGAAATATGTAACTTTTACTAAAAGGAAGCAATTATTAAAG
>NC_043002.1:41236608-41244108 GCF_006345805.1 Octopus sinensis | reverse complement strand
TAATATGAATGCAAACTCCTTTTTTTGTCTTCTCACTGTTAAAGAAAATAGACACAGAATGCAGACATTTCTCCCTAATATTTTGGCAGGGTAGGATGAAGATAGCATTTGTCAGTTTGAAAATTACTGATCAAATTATCTGTACTCATTCGATTTAAGGCTTTGTACTTAAGTTTTTGTACTCTCTTTCTTCTCTTCTCATTAATAAAGAATTCAGACATGGTATACAGACATTTCTCCCTAATATTTTGGCAGGGTAGGATGAAGATGGCATTTGTCAGTTTGAAAATTACTGATTAAACTATCTGTACTCATTTACTAAGTTTAAGGCCTTGTACTTATGTTAGAGGTCAATATTTCCAGTGATGTAATTCATACGATATCATATAGAACATTATGTGATACAACTTTTATTAGGATGCTGCATATCACAATATCATAGAATATGGTATGAAAAATACCTCTTAATCTTAATGTTTGTTGGCTGATTCACTGTCAAAGGCTTCATCTTTGAATAGCGTGTTGAGAGCAAGTTAACTTGGACAGGGCCTCTTTGTCTTCAGAAGACAGATTACTTGATGCAAATTTGTATTCATGTGTCGAAGCAGGGAATAAAGAGAAGGTGATTTAACTGAGAATAAGATTCCTGCATCCAGGCTCATTTTTCCACTCTTGATAATATTCACAGTATATTCTTAGATGATGATGGTGTGTGGCATTTATAAGCTGATAAAATATGATATCTCTCAACGTTGCTGAAGTAAGCTGACTGTATAAACACACACATAAACACACACACACACACCACACACACACACACACACACACACACACACACACACACATGCACGTGAACACACACATGTGCACACACTCATACATACACATACACACATGCACATACACACATACACACATGCACATATATGCACACACACACATGCACATGCACAAACACACACTCACACATACACACACATGCATACACACATAAACACACACACACATGAACACAAACACACATGCACACACACACACATGCACACTCACTCACTCACACACACATATATATACATATATATACAAGCACACATATATGTATGTATATATGTATACATACATACATACATTTTGATATTTCTATTACTTTTATCTTTGACTTGTTTCTGTGCATTCTTTTATTAGACTATGGATTCACTTTCAAGTAGTGCAATCCATATCAACCCAAGTATTTATCTCAGTCTAGTACACATTTCATTAAATGCTATTTGTCGAACTGCTAAGTTATAGCACATAAATTAGATGGTAGTTATATCATAAACTATGTTTGACTTCATGTGGCATGGCATGATGCTCTTAATGTTGTTGTTTAGCCCCAGGTCAAACCAGATCATATAGACCAGGGATCGCCAAAGAGAGTCTGAGGGATCCCATATGGGTCGGTGAGGAATTAAAGGGGGTCGATGATAGCCAAGGGATCAAATGGGGGTTGGTGTGAAAAAGACCAGCTTATCCAGATGAACTGCTTGAGATACTTAGTCAGTGCCATGCTCATTCCTTACACTGATATTGTTAATTTCATCATCATCATCATCATCGTTTAATGTCCGCTTTCCATGCTGGCATGGGCTGGACGATTTGACTGAGGTCTGGTGAACCAGATGGCTGCACCAGACTCCAATCTGATCTGGCAGAGTTTCTACAGCTGGATGCCCTTCCTAACACCAATCACTCCGAGAGTGTTGTGGGTGCTTTTATGTGCCACTAGCACGAGGGCCAGTTAGGTGGTACTGGCAATGGCTACACTCAAATGGTGCTTTTTATGTGCCACCTGCACAGGAGCCAGTCCAGTGACACTGGCAACGACCTCACTTGAATGTTTTCTTTCATGTGCCACCAGCACAAGTGCTAGAAAGGTGACACAGGTAACGATCATGCTTGAATGGTGTTTTTAATATGCCATTGGCATGGAGGCCAGCTTGTTACTCCTTAGCGCTTCACTCACAACGGATGTGAGTCACTGAGTTTGATTTCGATTTCACTTGCCTCAACAGGTCTTCGTAAGCAGAATAAAAGATATTCCAGCAATATGATGCATTTTTCATATTTTCTAACCGTGAAAACAATTTCATAAAAATTGAAAGTTTAATACTGTATACTCATACATGTCGTTTTAAATGTTAAAAGTGTGTCATCTTCAATAGAATTTCTTAATTTGTCGTACATGTATGTTTTAGCTAACATTTTAATTGCCTGCATCAGTACCCTGTATGCATTTAAGATATGATAGGGCAGGATAGGGTATTAAGATATTTTTAATGAGGTGGGTGGTCGATGCGGAAGGAGAAGAGGCTAAAGAGGGTTAATGGTCGAAAAGGTTTGGTGACCCCTGATATAGACCTATGACCAAAGCCAATCTAGTAATGATTAATCCATTATTCTTTCAGGTATTGTGTATCTAGGACTACAATGGTATGCTTTGAACTGTTTAATTCTTTAACCGTTTGCTCACTTACTGTTGTCTCTATCATATTTCGGTGCCTTTGGTGGTGGATTTGGGATTTCTACTCCTATTTCTAAACAGACTTGACACCTCGTACATCCTTAAGCTTTGTGTTAATTTTTAATTTTAATTTAAAGCTACATATATCATCATCATCATCATCATCGTTTAGCGTCCGTTTTCCATGCTAGCATGGGTTGGACGGTTCTACTGGGGTCTGTGAAGCCAGAAGGCTTCATCAGGCCCAGTCAAATCTGGCAGTGTTTCTATGGCTGGATGCCCTTCCTAACGCCAACCACTCCGTGAGTGTAGTGGGTGCTTTTTACGTGCCACCCACACAGGTGCCAAACGGAGCTGGCTAACGGCCATGGACGGATGGTGCTTTTTACGTGCCACCGGCATGGGGGCCAGGCGAGGCTGGCAACGGCCACGATCGGATGGTGCTTTTTACGTGCCATTGGCACGGATATATATATATATATATATATAGTTAATCCAAACATGAAAGCACAAAGGGAAACACAACAACGTGAGGACGTGGAACAAGTATAGTATTATTGGACGCTCAGGAAGGAAAGAAATAAGGAGGATTTAACGTTTTGAGCGGAGCTCTTCATCAGAAACATAGGAAAAGGAAAGATCCAAGGAAGGGAAGACGGAGGAAAGAAAATCACCAATGATTCACACGTGGTCACATATTGAATGACCGGTATCTATCTATCTATCTATATATATATACATACAGCAGGCTTCTTTCGGTTTCCATTCTCAAGGCTTCTGTTGGCCTGAGGCTATAGTAGAAGAACTTGCCCAAGATGTCATGCAGTGGAATTGAACCTGGGACCATAAGGTTGAGAAGTAAATTTCTTACCACACAATCACATCAGTGCCATGTGAAGGTGTAGAAATGTTATTGACTAAAACTGTTCTGAAGATTCTAATTTATGGGAAAGCAAAGAACCAAGAATTATCTTAACAAATTTTAAGGTGAGGAAGATGTAAAGAACTTGGAAGCTGTTGCAAAGAAATGCATGGACAGAAGGAATTGGATGATGTGTTGATGGTTTATGTTCCAGGGGGAGGGGAGAGGAGGAAGGGAAAAATAAAAGAAGGAAGGAAGGAGGAGGAGGAAAAAAAAGAAGGTAATGGTGGTGGTGGTGGTGGTGGTAAGAATGCGGATGATGATGATGATAGTGGTGGTAATGATGGACGAGGAGGAGGAGTGAAAACAGAAAGAAAGGAAGAAGAAGAGGAAGAAGAAAAGAAGAAGGTAATGGTAGTGGTGATGGTGGTGAAAATGATGATGATGATGATGATGATGATGATGGAGGAGAAGGAGAAGGAGGAGGAGGAGGAGGAGGAGGAGGAGGAGGAGGAGAAGAAGAAGAAGAAGAAGAGAAGAAGAAGAAGAAGAAGAAGAAGAAGAAAACAGAAAGAAAGAAGTAAAAGAAGAAGGGGAAGAAAAAAGAAGGCAGAAAGAATTAGGAGGAGGAGTAGGAAGGGTAAGTGAAATACATTTTTCATGGATGAACTCATAATATGCTCAATGTCATTTTTATGATAGTCAACCAAACAGGATAGGTTTTTATTTGAAATTTTTATTCTAAAATAAATACATTTCAATAAATGTTTTCTCCATTTTATTAATTTTTTTTATCTCCATTTTCAATTTTCTGAATGAGAACACGCACACACATACACACACAAGCACACACATACACACGTAAGCATACACATGCACACACACCCTTTTATAAATACCTTCTGCCTTAGAGTTTTATATTTTAGTGAATAAAGTTGTTGCATGGTTTTTACTTGCCTCTGTTAAAAATAAATGGATTCATGAAATCACGATGAAAGAGAGCAGAAGGCACCACAAAATAAATAAAAATATTCTTCAAAATATAAAGAATCTGTTAATATAATAATTTTTTTTTTTTCATATACACGAAAATTCTAAAGGTTATTAATCAGTTTGGTAATATTTTATCCGGAGCTGAAGATTAGTAAAGTGACAGAATCAGTGGAGCAATGATTAAAATACCTTATGATATATATTTGTGAACCTTTACGCTCTGAGATCAAATCCTGTTGAAGTTTGACCTTGCGTTTCATACTTGAAATGTGGATGAAATAAATATTTATTGTTTTTATCTGTATATATACCATTTCCAGAGCATGTTTAAAAGCCTTGAATTTTGTTTGAGTAAGTGATAAACATACGATAAACATAGATAAGTTTCTATTGGAAATACAGTCAACTCATATTAATAGAGATAATTTCATGTTAAAACAATGATGGTGATGATGATAATGATGATGATGACGATGGTGGTGGTGGTGATGGTAGTGATGCTAATGTTGATGATGATGATGATAACTAACATGATGATGACAATGGTGATGATAGTGATGGTCATGGTCATGGCGAAGGTAGTGGTGATAATGGCAATTATGATAATTAACATAATGATGGTGGTGAAGGTAATGGTGATAGTGATGGTGATGATGATGATGATGATGATGATAATTAACATGATGATAGTGATGATGATGATGGTGATGATGATGATGATGAGGATGGTGATCATGATAATGATGATGATTCTGAGTGTGGTGGTGGGGGGGTTGATGGTGATTGTGTAAATGATGATAATGTTGTTGACAACGAAGATGATTGATGGTAATGATCTTAATGATGATGATGATGAAAATGTTGATGATGCTGCTGCTGATGTTGCTGCTGGTGACATTGATGACAGCATCAATGATGATGAGGAGGAAGGGGATGGTAATGATGCTAATGATGTTGATTGTGATGGTGGTGGAGGTGGTGGTGGTGATGGTGACAATGTAGATGATGATGATGATGATGATCTTGATGATGAAGATGGTGATGAGGATGATGATGATGATGATGATGATGACAACAATGAGGACAATGAAGATAACTGTTGATAATGATGATGTTGATGCTGCTGATGCTGATCATGATGGTGATGAAGATGATGAAGGTGTTGATGATGTTGATGATGATGGTGATGGCAGTGATGACAACAACAATGCTGCTGCTGTTACTGCTGCTGCTGTTGCTGCTGCTGCTGTTGCTGCTGCTGCTGTTGCTGCTACTGCTGCTGCTGATGATGACAATGACAATGAGGAAGATGATTGTTGATGATGATGATGTTGTTGCTGCTGATGCTGATAAGGATGATGAGTGATGACAATATCATTGATGATGCTGACAATGAAGATGATGATGATGATCATGATCATGATTCTGACAATGATGACGGTCATGAAGATGATGATGAAGATTGTGATGGCGATGACAATAATAACACTGTTGCTGCTGCTGCTGATGATGATGATGATGACAGCGTCATCGGTGAAGAAGATTGTTGATGATGATGATGTTGGTGTTGCTGCTGCTGTTGATGATGATGATGATGATGGTAACAGCAATGACAGCATCAATGATCATGATGACAATGAGGATAATGATGATGATGATGATGGAAGCAACAATGTTGCTGCTGCTGCTGCTGACGGGGATGATGGTAACAGCGATGACAATATCAATGATCATGATGACAATGATGATGATGATGATGATGATGATAGCAACAATGTTGCTGCTGCTGCTGCTGCTGCTGCTGCTGCTAAAGATGATGATGATGATGGTAACAGCGATGACAACATCAATGATCATGATGACAACGATGATGATGATGATGATGATGATGATGACGACGATCATGATAATTCTGATGTTGATGAAGTCAATGAAAATGATGATGATGATGATGATGATGATAGCAACAATGTTGCTGCTGCTGCTGCTGCTGCTGCTGCTGCTAAAGATGATGATGATGATGGTAACAGCGATGACAACATCAATGATCATGATGACAACGATGATGATGTGATGATGATGATGATGATGACGACGATCATGATAATTCTGATGTTGATGAAGTCAATGAAAATGATGATGATGATGATGATGATAGCAACAATGTTGCTGCTGCTGCTGCTGCTTGCTGCTGCTGCTAAAGATGATGATGATGATGGTAACAGCGATGACAACATCAATGATCATGATGACAACGATGATGATGATGATGATGATGATGATGACGACGATCATGATAATTCTGATGTTGATGAAGTCAATGAAAATGATGATGATGATGATGATGATGATAGCAACAATGTTGCTGCTGCTGCTGCTGCTGCTGCTGCTGCTAAAGATGATGATGATGATGGTAACAGCGATGACAACATCAATGATCATGATGACAACGATGATGATGATGATGATGATGATGATGACGACGATCATGATAATTCTGATGTTGATGAAGTCAATGAAAATGATGATGATGATGATGATGATCGTAGCGACAATGTTGCTGCTGTTGCTGCTGCCGCTGCTGTTACTGCTACTGCTGCTGCTGCTGCTGCTGACATCTTGCATGCAATCTCACAAGATTCTCATCATGGCTGTCATGTAAAATTACAATGATGAATGTTGTCTTGTTGACAATGTTGATATGTCAGCTGAGCTTAATGAGAATCTGTCCAAAGTGATAGATAAGCCAAAGACTAAAAGTGATCACCTTCGCAAAACAATCATCAATAATAACAAGAAATCGCAGGAACCTCGTGGATGGAACATTGACCTCTCTGCTGCTCTAGAACTGTGAGTTTGTCTTCTGGCTCTGGGAAATGCTGCCACCGTGTTCGGTGAATGTTCCTGAACGATGCTTTGACTTATTTGCAAGTGGTGTGTGTGTGTGTGTATGTGTGTATGGGTATATGTCTGTGTGTGTCCATGTGTGTAATTGTGTGTGAATGTGTGTGCATCTGCATGTGTATGTGTGTTCATACACACATACACATGTATGAAGGCGGCAAGCTGGCAGAAGCGGTAGCACGGCAGGCGAAATGCTTAGCAGTATTTCATCTGCCGTTACGTTCTGAGTTCAAATTCT
>NC_043002.1:41186608-41231608 GCF_006345805.1 Octopus sinensis | reverse complement strand
TTGAACAAATTGAACACATTACAAAATTCTTTGTAAGCCTAGTACTTATTCTATCGGTCTCTTTTGCTGAACTGCTAAGTTATAGGAAGGTAAACACACCGGCATCGATTGTCAAGTGATGGTGGGGGGATAAACACACACACACACACTCTTATATACACATACACATACACATATTTATATATATATATATATATATATATATATATATAATATATATATATATATATATATATATACATATATACGACAGGCTTTCAGTTTCCGTCTACCAAATCCACTCACAAGGTCAGCCCAAGGTTATAGTAGAAGACACTTGCCCAAGGTACCATGCAGTGGGACTGAACCCATAAACATGTGGTTGGTAAGCAAGCTACTTACCACACAGCCACTCCTGCACCTAAAGCGTTTGTGGAAAATTTGCAAGTATGAGACTGGCAGTGGCCTGAGTAGTCACTCTCATCATAATCCCCATCACCACCAATCACCACTACTATCATCATCATCATCATCATCATCACCATCACCATCATCATCATCACCACCACCACCACCACCACCATCACCACCACCACCACCACCCCACCACCACCACCACCACCACCACCACCACCACCACCATCATCATCATCATCATCATCATCATCATCATCATCACTTAATATCTGTATCCCATGTTGATATGAGTTTGAAAGTTTGACAGGGTTCTAGCAAACCACAGGGCTCCATCAAGCCCCAATGTCAGCTTTGGCATGGATTTCATAGCGAGCTGCCCTTCCTAATGCCAACCATTTTACAATGTGTTCTGGGAGCGTTTTTTTTTTTCCATGTCAGCAGCACTAGTGTTGTCACCAAATAACTTACAAAACAGGGAAAGAACAGGAAAAGCAGACTTTTGATAGACATATACAGGGTGGCCCAAAAGTAGGTTTGCAGTTATCATGTAGGCACTTTAAATTTCTTTCAGAACATTTTATTACATTCAAATTTCTATCTTACAATCATATTTGCTTATGCTCATCTTAAACAGACAATCTTTGATATCTCTGATGCTCAAAATGTCCTCCTTCAACATTGCAACATTCTTCAAACCTCTTCAGAACACTCAGACACACGGTGCAGCACAAATTCTGATCTCTGTCAATTTCAGTGAATGCATCAAAAATGTAATTTTTAATTCATTTACTTTTTGGGGATTCTTCTCATAAAACCTTGTTCTTTACAAAAAAAGAAATCCATTGGTGTCAGGTCAGGTGAATGTGGTGGCCATTCGATGCTGCCTCATCTTCCAAACCAACACTTTATTCTCTAGAAAAACGCCGCTGCCGTGGTGATCTCATTCTCACTCACAATATCATAAGCGGAAAGTGTAACCTCTCGAAAGAGCTGTTCTTCACTCCTGCTCCAGAGCGTCGGCTGCGGGGTCATTCCGAAAAGTTCTACCTGCGACGATTTCATCTCAATCGAAGGAGAGGAGCTTTCTCCGTCCGGGTTGCGGATCCGTGGAACAAGCTGCCAGACGAGATGGTGAAGATGCCAACAACCGCTTTGTTCAAAGCCTCCCTTGACCTCAAGTGGCCTGAACTCTTTACATGAACACCACCCTGTACTTAACTCCATGTCCCCCTACCTGGCCTTGCTATTTGCTTTTGAGCCAAATTAACTAACTAACTAACTAACTAACACTGTGGAAAGGCTTGGTTAAGGTAGTCTCTTACTGTCAATGCATAAGAGCGTGACAAAATTAAATTAAATTAGCATAGAATGATGGTTTCATATTTTTTTCATAATTAAGATCTAAACTGTTAATATATGAATGTGAAAGAGATAGTTGAATAACTGTAAAACCTACTTTTGGGCCAGCCTGTATAGAGAGAGAGGAGTAGGAGGAGAAGAAGTAAATGAAGTGTTGATGGGATGTTGATGGTGATGATAAGGCTGCTGCTGCTTCTGCTGCTGATGATGATGATGAGTAGGAGGAGGAGGAGGAGGAGGAGGAGGAAGTGGAGGAGGAGAGGAGGAAGATGAAAGTCGTGGTCAGAGTGGTTGTGATGGCAGTATTTGTAGTGATGATCGTGGTTGTTGCTATGGTGATTATGATAAAGATTATGATACTGGTGGCGAGGATAAATACTGCTTCCAATGTAGCTGCCATTGCTGCTGCTGGTAATGATGATGACGATGACAATGACGACGATGATGACGAAAATGACAACGGCAGTGACAACAATAAAAGAAGTGTGGATGCTGGTGGTTTACTGGTTATCATAATAGATTAATAATTAATTAGAAAAATTGAATATCTTGTCCAGTGATTTGATATATCAAGAATGTCGAACTTTCTGAAATGCACAAAGAAATCTATGCTTAATTAGCCATAAATTAACAAAGAAGGAATGTAGTTGTCTGTTTTTACCTTAGTTTATGACTGGTACTTATTTTATTGAGCCTGATGAGGATGAGAATTAGGGTGAAAGCCATCTGCCAATTCATTTGACAACAGAAAACAACTTAGTAAATCAGTGACTTCATGTACCTTGGGTCTTATTTTGATGACTGTTAGAAAGATTTCTCAACATGCAAGAGACAAGTCTGAAGTGCCTGTTACAAGCTTTAAATCCTCTTGCTATCAAATGTTTCAGAGTCAACAAGACTGGTCTTCTGGGCATGAAGTTAAAATCTGGACTCTGAAGAATGATCTTCAAGATTGCTATGATGGTACATATACCAGGTTTCTCACTAGAGCTCAAGAATATCTCATTGCATGAGTACAAGACCAAAGAGGAGATTTCTTTTTTTTTTTTTTATGGCTGGATTCCAACCCGGGCCACAGCAACAAAATCTACCTGGCACACCTTCTGGTCCAATATCACTACCTCGAGGTCCTGGATACTTTCCAGGCCATTATCTATAATCCATTTATTGATTACATCACCATCACCATCTTACATCACCATGAAGTGAGTTCCACTAGACTAATTCTTACATCACCACGAAGTGGGTTCCACACAACTAATTTGAATGTTCCCAATCAGAGTAGCACATACAGTAACCAGATAGTCATAGCCATATTTGCTTGATCTTGCTAACTTTCAGCAGGTCCTCATAAAGGCATTTGTTTGTCATATGTGGCTGCCATTTCATATTTTGGGTCCTTTGTAACATTCTTGTGTAGCAGCCATCTAGCCTATTTGGTAATTTCATTAACTCTTTTACTCTTTTACATGTTTCAGTCATTTGACTGTGGCCATGCTGGAGCACCACCCTTTAGTTGAGCAAATCGACCCCAGGACTTATTCTTTGTAAGTTTAGTACTTATTCTATTGATCTCTTTTGCTGAACTGCTAAGTTATGGGGATGTAAACACACCAGCATCGGTTGTCAAGCAATGTTGGGGGGACAAACACAGACACACAAACATACACACACACACACACACACACACACACACACACACACACGAGAGATGTACAAAAATATTTTGTCACACTGTGGGACACCTTTCAATGTACTAATACCTGTGAAATTGGCAAAAAAAGATAAAAATATAATTAAAAAAACAAATGCAAATGATGATGGTGCTCCAGTTTAGCAACAGCCATGTGGCTAGAACAAGTAAAAGAATATAAGCTTCTTAAGTCCATAAGTGGTTTTAAGTGCAGGGTGGGGTACTTAGCTGTGGTTCGATACTGTTTCAGCTAAAAGAAAACAAAAACAAAAAAAAACTATCACCTGTTTTAGGCATAGGCATGACTGTGTGGTGCAGAAGCTTGGTTTGCAATCACAACATTTCAGGTTCAGTCACACTGTAGAACACTGTGTTCTACTATAACCCAAGGCCAGCCAATGCCCTGTGAGTGAATTTGGTAGATGGAAACTGTGTGGAATCCCACTGTATATATATATATATATATATATAGTCACAGGCATGGCTGTCTGGTAAATAGCTTGCTTACCAACCACATGGTTCTGGGTTCAGTCCCACTGCATGGCACCTTGGGCAAGTGTCTTTCTACCATAGCCTCGGGCCAACCAAAGCCTTGTAAGTGGATTTGGTAGACAGAAACTGAAAGAAGCCCATCATATATGTGTGTGTGTGTGTATGTGTTGTGTGTGTGTTGTGTGTGTGTATATATATATGTGTGTGTGTGTATATCTAAGTTTATATATGTATATTTATGTATGTATGTATATGTATATGTATTTGTGCAAGTGTGTGTATATGTGTGTATGTGTTTTGTGTATGTTTGTGTGTGTGTGTGGTGTGTGTGTGTGTGACTTTGCATTTGTATTTGTCCCACCACCATCTGACAAGAAGTCTCATTTTATTCAAATCCCTGTAACTTAGCAGTTTGGCTAAGAATCCCAAAATAAATACTGGGGTCAGTTTGTCCAACTAAACCCTTCAAAGCAGTGCCCCAGCATGGTCAGTGTCTCATTACTGAAACAACTAAAAGGTAAGAGGTATCACCTACTTCAGTTTTCTCTACAAGATGTTTATCTATCTTAGATATTTCTAGATAAATAAGTACTCATTTAAGTGACATTTATAGCTTTTATGTATTATATCTGTGGTCCACTCCAAAATGTTCAATTATTTTATCAAAAGTGTGTTCAAACATAAGCTAATTAGGGACTGTTCCAGTAACAGATGTTTTTGTTAAACGGTATAAACATCTCTGCTCAATGGTTCCAGAATTTTGAAAAGGTCTTTCTTTTTTTTTTGTTGGTGTGTTTCTTTTTTTTGTTTTTATTTTTAAATAAATAGACATCTGTTTATTAAAGATGAATGGTCCATTGCTGTTAGCCATAATTCTTTCAACACCATCGCAGAAATTCAATAATAGCGGAGTGATTTATATTTTTTAAACAAATTGATTAAATGATTATTCTGTGATAACTGACAAGACCTTTCTAGAATAATATAAGTTAAGACAAGCATTTAGCATGATGATAAAAGACATTTTTTTAAAAAAATCTTTACAGCAAAAAAAAAACAAAACAAAAGAAGAGAAATAGGAAAAGTATATGAAGAAAAAAAGACAGTAAGAAAACAAAACTAAACTGGAAATAAAATAAAAAAAATAATAATAAAATCAATAATTAATCTGCTCATCCTACAACTACATTTTCAGGAATAAATCTTCCTGAAATGATATCTACAGTGCTTAACACATTTAAAAATTAGATTTTACTTCAAAACCTTTCCAGACCTGAATGACTTAGATGGTCTTGTAAAATATATTAACAATACTCAATTGACAAGGTATTTTATAGTTGCCTACTCATACCTATCATGCTTAGTCAACCATTTCTTCAAGTTAGTCATCACTTTGTTATCAGTAAAGTGAAATAGTGATAAAAATGATTGATTGCATCAGACAGACTTTAGTTCTTTGTCTCTACATTGTGGGTTCAAATTTAACTAGAGTCAAAGAATCATAGTGGTCGGTAAGTAAATAAATAAAATAAATGTTAATCATGTACTAGGGCCAATTAGATAAATTGTTTCCAGTATAATATATATATATTTTTATTGCTCACAGGGAGCTAAATATAGAGGGGACAAACAAGGACAGACAAAGGGATTAAGTCGATTGCATCAAACCCAGTACATAACTGGTACTTAATATATCGACCCCGAAAGGATGAAAGGCAAAGTTGACCTCAGCGGAATTTGAACTCAGAGCGTACAGACAGACGAAATGCCGCTAAGCATTTCGCCTGGCATGCTAACGATTCTGCCAGCTCACTGCCTTTTCCAGTATAGTATAGGCACAGGCGTGGCTTCGTGGTAAGAAATTGGCTTCCCAATCATGATTTTGGATCCTGTCCCTCAGTTTAGTACCTTGCCCAAGTGTTTTCTATGACAACTTTGGGAATGGATTTGGTAGGTAGAAACTGAAAGAAGCTCATCACATGTATATATATTCTTTTATGTGTTTCAGTCATTTGACTGTGGCCATGCTGGAGCACTGAAAAGATTGTAGTCAAACAAATCAACCCCAGGACTTATTTTTTAAAGCCTAGTACTTTTCCTATCAACCTCTTTTGCCAAACTATTATGTTATGAGGACATGAACATACCAGCACCAGTTGTCAAGCACACACACACACACACACACACACACACACCACACACACATACGGTGGGCTTCTTTCAGTTTCCATCAACCAAATCCACTCACAAGGCTTTGGTTGGCCCAGGGCTACTATAGAAGACACTTGCCTAAGGTGCCATGTAGTAGGACTGAACCCAGACCATGTGGTTGGGAAGCAAGCTTCTTACCATGCAGCCACACCTATATATGTGTGTATGTGTGTGTGTGTATGTGTGTGTGTGTGTGTGTTTGTGTGTGTGTATGTGTGTGTGCACGTGTGTATACAGGGTGCGAAGGGTAAATTGTCACCATTTTATTTTTTTAACTTCGCACATGTTCATTGTTTGTTTTTGATTTTGCTGATTACACAATATAGTTGGGGCAGTTGGGCACTGTCTATGAGGAAAACAGCACCATGATGCAACTCACACTGCCAGAAATTTGGAAATGGCATGCTGTACTGGTTGGCATTCGTGCCTGAAGCTCCAATATGAACATTTCAGAATGTTTGGATGTCAATCTGAGGACATGTACCGAGAATGAGAAAAATCAACCATCCAGTCAACATCATGGTGTTTGAAGTGATCACTAGTGATGGCAATGTTATGCCTCTATTCATCTACCCACATGGCCTCAGACCCACATGGAGACCTACATCAAGTGCATGGAGGAGGTAGTACTGTCTAGGGGAAGAGGGTGGCTGCTGGAAGAGCCTATGTCTGGCAACAGGACCCAGCACCATGCCACACAAGCAGGAGAACCCAGTCATGGCTGTCAGACAATTTCTGCAACCACATCATCCCTAATATCTGGCCAGCTAACTCTCCAGATTGCAACCTCCTTGGTTATTATGTATGGGGTGCAGTTGAGCAAGACACCAACAAAACTGCTTGTAACTCTACAGATGAACTAAAAGCAAGGATTATCACAGCATTCACCAGCTTAAACAAGATCATCCAGAAGAGTTGCAGGAGATTCTGAAGTCGTCAGGAGGTCATGGTTGAAGCCAATGGCGATTTTATAGAATAAATTTACTCTTTAGTATTTCAAGATATTTTTATGTAATTTTGGTAAATGTATCTGTTAAAATGAGATCATCATTATCATCATCATCATCATCATCGTTTAATGTCTGCTTTCCATGCTAGCATGGGTTGGACGATTTGACAGAGGACTGGCGAGCTAGATGGCTCACCAGGCTCCAATCTGATCTGGCAGAGTTTCTACAGCTGGATGCCCTTCCTAATGCCAACCACTCCGAGAGTGTAGTGGGTGCTTTTACATGCCACCGGCATGAGGGCCAGTCAGGCAGTACTGGCAATGGCCACACTCAAGTGGTGTTTTTTATGTACCACCTGTACAGGAGCCAGTCCAGCGGTACTGGCAACGATCTCGCTTGAATGTTTTTCACATGCCACCAGCACAAGTGGCAGTAAGGCGACGCTGGTGCTATGTTCCAAAACCCACCATGATAGGTGAAAATCTGCAAAACAGAATCAGGACTGTAATGTATATTTTTTAAAATATTATTTTTATAATTTGTATATATTTATTTTATTATTTTCATATATTTAAGCTTTTATAAACTCTCCCTACACTCTTAGGAGTTTCGTTTTCCATACAGTATGTGTGATTCTTTGTTTACTCATCTATGATACACACTTTTACTCTTTTACTTGTTTCAGTCATGTGACTGTGGCCATGCTGGAGCATCGCCTTTAGTCGAGTATATTGACTCCAGGACTTATTCTTTGTAAGCCTAGTACTTATTGTATCGGTCTCTTTTGCCAAACCGCTAAGTTACGGGGATGTAAACACACCAGCATTGGTTGTCAAGCGATGTTGGGGGGGACAAACACAGATACACAAACATATACACATACGTACATATATACAACGGGCTTCTTTCAGTTTCTGCCAACCAAATCCACTCACAAGGCTATAGTAGAAGACACTTACCCAAGGTGCCATGCAGTGGGACCGAACCTGGAACCATGTGGTTGGTAAGAAAGCTACTTACCACACAGCCACTCCTACGCCTATACTACACTACAAATTTTCTTTGAATATATTTTATTGTAATTAATGTGTTATATAGTGCAGTACTGTACTGAATTTTTATTTATTAATTTATTCCTTTTTAGGAGCAAAAATGCTTATTTTACCACAGAATTAGTTACAACCTAAAACAATATAAATACCTGTTGGCTGCAGAAACCTGCGATATACTGAGGAGTCCGTGATATAAATTTACATATATTAGCCAGAAAAATCCGCAATGTACTGAGGGCGTGATAGGTGAACCTTGATATGGCAAATGATTACTGTACTTATGTTATTGATCCTGCAAAGATTAACGTTGGTTGAATTTGAACTCAGAACATTAAAGGTTGGAATAAATACCACGAAGTATTTCTGTTGATATTTTGATTACTCTGCCAACCCAAGCTGGAATAATGAAGGGGTTGGTTGGCTAGAGAGGGTTAGGGTATTTTAACTTCTAGGTCAGCTCATGTCCAATAGATTCATTATCAAAGGTATTCCAGCCATGACATTTCAGTTGTATGTTTTTTTTGAGTATTCAAGACTACATTATCTAATGTATTCTTTCCATATTTAAGACAGCAAAGTATAATTTGAGGGAGATTTGGTTGCTTCTTCTAGCAGCTCGAAGGACCACATAGATGTTCCTTTGGTGGTTTGCAGGTGGATTTGTTTTTGTTGTTGTTATTGCTGCTGTCCCTCTGCTGTTATTGTCATCATTGTTGTATGTGTCATCATTAGTGACATCACTATTGCTGTCATTGTCATTGTTGTCATCAGTAGTGTTGACAGTGTCATCATTATATAAGCTCTGGCAACATGGACATGGGTGTCAGCATTGACATAGGTGCTGTCATTTTTGTCAACTACACAGTTGTCATTATTGTTGCTGTTGTCTCCTCCTCCTCCTCCTCCTCCTCCTTCTTCTTCTTCTTCTTCTTCTTCCAATCAGGACTCACGCCATTAGCCACAAAGAATATTCTCTAATTCGAGCCTACTCTAAGCTACTAAGAACGTATGTGGCAACTTGAAGATCCACCCACCACACGCGATAGACTGGCAGTTGCATGGGTGCGAAAGCTACATTGTTATTCCTCATTCCGTAAATGGTGGCTTTTTTTAACAGGTGGAGAGCTGAACCATCCTGGGGTACAGAGGATTCGCAATCTAGACTAGGGTCTGAAAATTTACCACACCATAGTGGGTTACACCATGGTTCCTCTGCTTTGTTGCAGAAGTTGGATGAAAGAGTGAGAGAAAGTTGTGGTGAAAGTGTACAGCGGGGTTCACCCTCCACTTCACCCCGCCGGAGCCTCATGGAGCTTAGGTGTTTTTGCTCAATAAACACTATGCCCAGTCTGAGAATTGAAACCGCGTTCTTACGACCGCGAGTCCGCTGCCCTATCCACTGGGCCATTGTGCCTCCACTGTTGCTGTTGTTGCCATCATTGTTGTTGGTGTTGTTGGCATCAACAGTGTTTGGCTTAGTTGTTGTGATTGTCACTGATAGTCGATGTCTTTGCAATTGGCAGCGGTGGAAACACCATTGCCATTGTCATCATCATTGGTGTCAGCAGCATTAGCATCCTCATTATCATCATCAGCAGCAACAGCAGCATTAGTGATACTGTCATCGTCAGTGGTGGCGGAGTTGTTGTTGTAGAATTTCTTTTCCTGGTCATCCTCATCGTTGTTGTTGTCAGTGGCATGACAGTGGCAGCAGAAGTGGTATTGTCATCAATGTCATCACTGTCATTGGTGTCATTGGTGACATCTCATATCCTCATTACCATTGTAGCCATGGTAGCACAATTGTCATCACTGGTGTACTCATCATCGTCATTGTAATCAGTGGCGGCTGCAATGTTATCATCATTGTTGTTGTGTCATCACCAGCACTGACTTTGTCATCATCGGTATTGTCATTGTTATCATTGCCATTGTTACTGTCAGTGTCATCGGTAATGTTGTCATCAATTTGACCACTAGCAGTGTCCTCATTCTACTCGTCATTATCCCTGTCATTGTTGCCATATATAGCCACACCTATATAATCATCATCATCATCATCATCATCGTTTAACGTCCATTCTCCATGCTAGCATGGGTTGGACAGTTCGACCGGGGATCTGGGAAGCCAGAAGGCTGCCCCAGGCTCCAGTCTGATCTACATATATATATAATTATGTAGTCAACATTGATATATAAACTTATGTGGTGGACATACAAATGTACCAATTTTATCTATCTCTCTGAAGATTGAAAAAATAAATGAAAACTCTTAATTGATTTTTAGACCCTTGTTGGGGTCTCTTCAGAGATGTCTGCATCACTTGACCAATCTGGAAGAAGCAACTACCCAATCTGTTTATATACGCATCAGATCTAATAGAGTCAGAGAACTGGAATGACTCATTAGCATACCATTAGTGTTTAGCATTTTTATCTGGTATCAGTAGCCTACATATGCATACATACATGCATACATCAAACATACACACATACATATATGTATGTATTTATGTATACATATATATGTGTACATGTACACATGTGTGTGTGTGTGCGAGCATGTATGTGAATGGATGGATTGATGCATGGACAGATGGATGGCCAGATAGATGTGTGAATATATAAGTATATATGCTTGTTTGTACCCATGTATGTATGTTTGTATATATATTGACATGCACACAAGATCAAGCACGCACACACACACACACACACATACACACATACACACACACACATGCAAAGCACCGACAAGATTTGACTCTAAAAATAGGAAATGCGACATCCAATATGGCAGCAAATAAATAAATAAATAAAAAAAAAGAAGCAAAGCAAAAATATAAAATAAATAAATAAATAAATAAATTAAATACATTAAGAACGACTTTCATTCCCAACAGAGCTAAGATTTTTCTGATAGTAATTGGTGAGATAACAAACCCAATTGAATGGTAAACACTAATGACCGCATTAGAATTCATGAAGAGTTGGCACTAGTCATTTTGGTAAAACAGGCAGACAATAGAAATGAGACAGCATTAAATCACTTAGTTGCCAAGGCTAGAAAGCAATCACAGAAGTGAATGAGCTTACAATCAAATGGCAAATCAGCAAGTCTTGTTCAGCTATATTGAAAGATTATTATTATTATTATTATTATTATTATTATTATTACAGCACATTGGTGTTCAATATTAGTCAGTTTCATTGCCTCGGTTCCTCTTTGGCATTAGATGTGGATAGCTAGAGGAAATGGAACCAGGTGTTTCGGTGATGTAATTTGAGAATGTGGTGAATACTGTGTTACAATTAAAAAGGTTTATTGGCATGGCCTAAATAACTGGTTAACAAGTATGCTTTGAAAGCCATGTGGTTTTAGGTTCAGTCCCTCCGTACAGCACCAAGGGCAAGTGTTTTTATCATAATTATTATTTTTTTTTCCTTCTTTCTTCAAATTTTCTTCCATTTCTCACCTAGTGTTTTCTGTACACCTAGGGCAGAGAAGCTCATTGTATGCATTCCTAGATTACACATGCAAATTCACAGGTAAAATATGTATTTAAAAGAAATTAATGAATAAATATATTCATGAATGGATGTTGTTTTTACAGTGATAATGCTCTTCTCAGTACATGAATCGTTCTAGTTAACACAATTTTTTGCACTTCCTGTAGGGATGGACACTTCCTGTAGGGATGGATGCACTTCCTGTAGGGATATTATTATTATTATTATTATTATTCAGTAGTTTTATTTTTATAGCGTGCTTTCACTTCACTACCAAGCGCAGCTCTGTGTGCCTTAGGTATGTGCTGTGATTTGTTGTGATGCTCTGATGGTTATTGTATGGAAAGTGTTCTGCGTAGGATGTGTGCAGTGCCTAGTAGTGCAATTTTCTGTATGTTTTTGTTATGTATTATTATTATTATTATTATTATTATTATTATTATTATTATTATTATATCTTAAAAAGGATTGACATAACTCTTTACAAAGGTAAACAGTCAAGACGAAAAGTGTGATTTGATTGTAATAGATATTTTATTGGCTGAATGATATTTTGACAGTAAGACTGTCTTTGTCAAGTTCAAAATAAGAAGTGATAAAAATTCAAAATTATAGAAATTTAAATTTAAAGTTAAAATTTAAAGTATGAATTTTTATCACCTCTTATTTTGAACTTGTCAAAGACAGACTTACTGTCGAAATATCGTTCAACCAATAAAATATCTATTACAATTGAATCACGCTCTTCGTCTTGACTATTATTATTACTATTACAGCCCAAGGCTGATTTTGTGAATTAATTTGGTCAGTGAAAACTGAGTGGAATCTCATTGTATGTATGTATTGATATAGATATAGATAAAGACAGATAGATAAACACACACACATATGCACACACATATGCACAACACACACTCGCACATATATATCTACATACATTTGTATGTTTGCATGCATGTATATATATATATTTATACATAAGAGGTGCAGCAACATCAAAGGATGATTAACCAGGAATATAGCTTTCGTATGCGGCAGATGCATAGGGGCAATAAACACCACTGATGCTCAGAAAACAGATTCCATCACATGCTTGGGTTGAAACTAGAAGTAGTTGATAGCTTCCACTACCAAGTCTGTAGTGGGGGTAGATGCTCAAAGAATAAGAATAAGCCTGGGCAAAGTGTTCAGAAAGCTTCTACCCCTACTTGAGACAAAGGCCTCTTGCTCAAAGTGAAAGGTAGATTGTATGATGCAAGTGTGCGAACTGTCATGCTTCACGGCAGTGAAACATGGGCTGTGACTGCTGAAGATATGTGCAAGCTCGAAAGAAATCAAGCTAGCATGATCTGCTGGATGTGTAATGTCAGTGAGCACACACAACAGAGTGTAAGTGCCCTGAGAGAAATGTTGGACATAAGAAGCATCAGATGTGGTGTGCAAGAGAAACGTTTGCATTGGTATGGTCATGTACTATGAAAGGATGAGAGCTGTGTGAAGAAGTGCCACTCCCAAAGAGTGGAAGGAATCCGGGGTAGAGGGCAACTCAGGAAGACATAGGATGAGGTGGTGAAGCATGACCTTCGAATGTTAAGCCTCACAGAGGCAATGACAAAAGACCTAGACCTCTGGAGATATGGTGTGACTGAGAAAACCCAACAAAAAAAATGAGTTCACAGCTGTAACATACACCAGTGTTGCATAACCAGCCCACTCAAAAGTACATTGGATCATAGGGCAAGATGCTGCGCTCGAGGAGACCTATTGAGTCAAGTACATCAAAACCAAATCAAATGGAAATTGTAGTTGTGATCCCCATGTGCGTGGCATGTAAAAAGCACCATCCGAACGTGCCCGATGCCAGCACCACCTTGACTGGCTTTAATGCCAGTGGCACATAAAAAGCATCATCCAATCGTGGTTGATGCCAACCCCCTCTGCCCCTGTGCCAGTGGCACATAAAAAGCACCCACTACACTCTCGGAGTGGTTGGTGTTAGGAAGGGCATCCAGCTGTAGAAACACTGCCAGATCAGACTGGAGTCTGGTGTGCCCTTATGGCTTCCCAGACGTCAGTTGAACCGTTCAACCCATGCCAGCATGAAAAACAGACGTTAAGTGATGATGATGACGATGAAAATATACACACAATGGGATGAATATTTTCAAAGATAGATGACTACCCTAAGTTTGGCTGACAATCCTTAAGAACTAATATACAAAAAGTGAAATCAATTGATACCAAAATTTCTGTTCTTACTTTGTGGTTTATACAAGTTAAGGCCTATTTTTATTATATTTGTTGCATTCACCATGTGTGTTTCTTAATAGTGAGAAATTTGTGGATTTGGAGTGTTAACTCCTGTTTCTAGCAAATGGTATTCTGGTATCCTACTTTATGTATACATACATATATATATATATATATATATATATACATCAATATATACACATAGATGTATATATATATATCATCATCATCATCATCATCATCATTTAGCGTCCGTTTTCCATGCTAGCATGGGTTGGACGGTTCAACTGGGGTCTGGGGAGCCGAAGGCTGCACCAGGCCAGTCAGATCTGCAGTGTTTCTACAGCTGGATGCCCTTCCTAACGCCAACCACTCGAGAGTGTAGTGGGTGATTTTATGTGCCACCGACACAGGTGCCAGACGAGGCTGGCGAACGGCCACGCTCGGATGGTGTTTTTATGTGCCACCGACACAGGTGCCAGACGAGGCTGGCAGACGGCCACGCTCGGATGGTGTTTTTTTAATGTGCACCGACACAGGTGCCAGATGAGGCTGGCGGACGGCCACGATCGGATGGTGTTTGTTACGTCCCCAAGCACGGAGGCCAGTCTATGCGGTACTGGCTACGGCCACGTTCGGATGATTTTCTTGTGTGCCACCGGCACTGGTACCACAAAGATACAAATTCCATTTATGTTCATCTATTTTGATTTGTTTTGATTTGATTGATTTGATTTGATTTGATTTTCACTTGCCTCAACAGGTCTTCACAAGTGTCACAAGAAGGAAGGTATGCATAGGTGGACTGTCTACGTCGCCGGGTCTTCGGATGGTGGTGTCTTTATGTGCCACCGACACAGGTGCCAGATGTGGCTGGCGAACGGCCACGATCGGATGGTTTTCTTGTGTGCCACCGGTACTGGACCACAAAGATACAAATTCCATTGATGTTCATCTATTTTGATTTGGTTGATTTTCACTTGCCTCAACAGGTCTTCACAAGTGTCACGCGTGTCACACACTTGCCTCAACAGGTCTCCACAAGTGTCAAACACTTGCCTCTGCCTCAACAGGTCTTCACAAGTGTCACACACTTGCCTCTGCCTCAACAGGTTTCACAAGGTCATAAGAGGGAAGGTAAGCACAGGTGGACTGACTACGTCGCCGGGTCTTTGGATGGTGGTGGTGTTTTTATGTGCCACCGACACAGGTGCCAGGTGAGGAGGCGAACGGCCACGATCAGATGGTGTTTGTTGTGCCCACAGCACGGAGGCCAGTCGACGGCCACGTTCGGATGGTTTTTTTTCTTGTGTGCCACCGGTACTGGAACCACAAAGATACAATTCCATTGATATTCATCTATTTTGATTTGGTTTTGTTTTTTCACTTGCCTCAACAGGTCTTCACAGGGTCACACACTTGCCTCAACAGGTCTCCACAAGTGTCACACACTTGCCTCTGCCTCAACAGGTCTTCACAAGTGTCACACACTTGCTCAACAGGTCTTCACAAGTGTCATAAGAGGGAAGGTATGCACAGGTGGACTATGACTACGTCGCCGGGTCTTCGGATGGTGTCTTTATGTGCCACCGGCACAGGTGCCAGATGAGGCTGGCGAATGGCCACGATCGGTGGTGTGTGTTGTTGTGCCACAGCACGGAGGCCAGTCGATGCGGTACTGGTTACGGCCACGTTTGGGTGGTTTTTTGTGTGCCACCGGCACTGGTACCACGAAGAATACATTTCCACTGATGTTCATCTATTTTGATTTGTTTTGATTGATTTGATTTTCACTTGCCTCAACAGGTCTTCATAAGTGTCACAAGAAGGAAGGTATGCACAGGACTGACTACGTCCCCGGTCGGGCCACGGGTTATGGCCTGACTAGTCTTGCCGGGTCTTCTCATGCACAGCATACTTCCATAGGTCTCGGTCTCTAGACATTTCCTTAGTGAGACCTAAAGTTCGAAGGTCGTGCTTCACCACCTCGTCCCAGGTTTTCCTGGGTCTACCTCTTCCACAGGTTCCCTCCACTGCTAGGGTGTAGCACTTTTGCACACAACTATCTTCAGCCTTTCTTGTCACATGACCATACCAGCGCAGCCGTCTCTCTTGCACGCCACAACTGACGCTTCTTAGGTTCACTTTTCTCTCAAGGAACTTACACTCTGACGATTATGAACACTGACATTACACATCCATCGGAGCATACTGGCTTCATTTCTTGCGAGCTTACGCATATCCTCAGCAGTCACGGCCCATGTTTCACTACCATGTGCATGGCTGTACGTACACATGCATCATACAGTCTGCCTTTTACTCTGAGCGAGAGGCCTTTTGTCACCAGCAGGGGTAAGAGCTCTCTAACTTTGATATATATATAATATATATATATATATATAATATATATATATACATGTTTATATACACATCGATATATATATATATATATATACATCGATATATATATACATAGATGTTAAATACATACACATACTTATGTATGTGCATGTGTACATATATGTGTGTGTATAGATATGCATGTGTATTTGTTATTCATCCTTGGACAACCAGTGTTGAGTTGGTGGTATTCCCTGACTTAGTGGTTCAGCAAAAAGAGACCAATAGGATGAATAACAAACTTTAAATAAGTGCCAGGTCAATTTAATGAACTAAACCCTCCAAGGCAATGCCATGCTCCAACATGGCCACAGTCCAATGACTTAATCAAGTGAAAGAATAAAAGAACAACATGTTGCTCTTCCTTATTAACCTACATCAATGTTTATGGATGCAGCATACTGAATAATTAAGATGTTTGCTTCCCAATCACAAAATCAAAGGTTTGATCCTAACGTGTAGTAACTGAGACAAGTGTCTTTTACTATAGCTTAGTTTCATCCAAGTGAAGAGAGAAACTGTGCAAAAACCCATTAGATTGATTGCTTTGTACATTTAACACTTAACTTCCTGTAAGACACTGTGCCATCGGATTGCTTTGTACATTTAGCACTTAACTTTCTGTATGACAATGTACCATCAGATTGCTTGCTTGGACATTTAAAACCCAACTTCCTGTATGACACTGTACCATGGAATTGTTTATTTGTATATTTGACACTTAACTTCCTGTAAGACACTATACTATAGGATTGTTTGTTTGTACATTTGACACTTAACTTCCTGTAAGACACTGTGCCATCGGATTGCTTGCTTGGACATTTAAAACCCAACTTCCTGTATGACACTGTACCATGGAATTGTTTATTTGTATATTTGACACTTAACTTCCTGTAAGACACTATACTATAGGATTGTTTGTTTGTACATTTGACACTTAACTTCCTGTAAGACACTGTGCCATCGGATTGCTTGCTTGGACATTTAAAACCCAACTTCCTGTATGACACTGTACCATGGAATTGTTTATTTGTATATTTGACACTTAACTTCCTGTAAGACACTGTACTATAGGACTGTTTGTTTGTACATTTGACACTTAACTTCCTGTATGACAATGTACCATCAGATTGCTTGCTTGTACATTTAAAACCCAACTTCCTGTATGACACTGTACCATGGAATTGTTTATTTGTATATTTGACACTTAACTTCCTGTAAGACACTGTACTATAGGATTGTTTGTTTGTACATTTGACACTTAACTTCCTGTATGACACTGTACCATCAGATTGTTTGTTTGTACATTTGTGACACTTAACTTCCTGTAAGACAATGTACCATCAGATTGCTTGCTTGGACATTTGACACTTAACTTCTGGTAAGACAATGTACCATCAGATTACTTGCTTCAACATTTAACAGATAACTTCCTGTAAGACACTGTACCATTCGAGACGGCATTTATCAACCAATACTGAAATGTGCAATATCCCAAGAGTCATACTAATTTTGCTTACCTTCATTTAGAAAGAAGTGAGCTGTTCACTTATGTAAAGGAGAAAACTCTAAGCTCTAATCTCATCTATCATTCATTTGGCTCTGTAACAAAATTCCCATTTGAAGATGACTTACTACTTTATCCTACCAGACCTGGAAGCCTTTAAAAAAATAAAAGGGATGTTGCCCTTCCATTCCTGACTGAGTTGTAAAAAGAAAAAAAAAGCATCATAGGATTGTATGTTGTTAGAAATGAGAGAAATTAGTTCCTTAATAGTTGCAGGCATGGCTGTGTAATTAAGAGTCTTGCACTGCAACCTTGTGGGTTTTGGTTCAGTCCCATAGCAAGACACATTGGGCAAGTGTCTTTTACTATAGCCCCCAGGCCAATCAATACCTTGTGAGTGAATTTAGTAAATGTGTAGAAGCCCATTGTATGTGTGTGTGAGTATGTGTGTGTGTGTAAGTGTGTGTGTGTGTGTGTATGTTTGCATATATGTGTGTATGTATGTATGTATGTATGTATGTATGTATGTATGTATGTATGAGTGTGTATGTGTGTGTCTTGTATTTCTCTCCCACCACTGCTTGACAACCAGTGAAGCTTCATTTAGGCCCTTGTTACATAGCAGTTTGGCAAAACTGAATGATAGAATAAATACCAGACTTTTTAAAGAAAACATAAATAATTGGATTGATTTTGTTTGACCAAACACTTCAAGGTGGTGCCCCAGCATTGCCATAGTTCAATGGCTGCAACAATCAAAAGAAGATAATGTAAAGAAGTGAGGGAGGGAGGAGACACTGCTGAACCTTGTGATACACCAACAATGTTTACCAATTCCATTTTTGCTCTTCCTTCAAATCATAGCTCGACCTCATGAAATAAAAGCATTTCATACAAGAATAGAGATTGTCTCAACTCAACCAACCAAATCTTGAATTCAAGTGGTAATATTAAATTATTTATATTGTACTTATATTCTTTGAAAGAATTTAAATTTGATAATACACTAGTTCCATTATTCATTTAAACTATAAAATAGAAAAACAAAATAAATAAGTAAACAGATAAATAAATAATTCGATTTTTGTATTTGTGTTTTCACATAGAAAATATTAACAATTCCTCAATTTTTGCATCATTGAGTTGCCATGACTTTTACATTCCTCATTCTATTTGACAATGAAAAGTCAAAGCAATCTCTTCCATGAATTTAGATTGTTAATATCAGGGTACTTCAGAGAGAGTTTCCTTAGCTCTGTTTCTATGTTGCAATTTTGGGGATAAATTGTTAATAATGGTCTGGGCCTTGTATTTTGACAGTTTTTCGAAATGTGCTTCACTGGGTCAGCATAACATTCATAAAATCTTTATCATTTACTTGGTTCAGTCATTGAACGTGGCCATACAGGGGCACCACCTTGAAGGATTTTTCAATCAAACAAATTGACTCCAGGACTTATTTAAAATCTGCTACATATTCTGTTAAGCATTTTTGCTGAACTGCTAAATTAGAGGGACATAAATATACCAACACTGGTTGTCAAGTGGAGGGGGGACAGATACAGACACAACCACACACACACACGTACACACAACGGGCTTCTTTCAGTTTCTGTTTACCAAATCCACTCACAGAGCTTTAGTTGGTTCAGGATAATAGCAAAAAAAATATTTCTCTAAGGTGCTATGCAGTGGAGGTGAACTTGAGACCATGTTGTTGGTAAACAAACTTCTTACCACACAGCCCAAGTCAAAAACAGTAACTGGGTATCTTCAGGACACAAACACACACACACACTCTTGTAGACAATTTAAATTGCTCCCAAGGAGGAATTACAACTGTGTTTTGTGGTCTGCTACCACAACAGCTCCTTTATAGGATCTAGTTAGCTCAAGACATCATCAGGAGGAACCACGTCCAGTTTCGGCCCCTACTTCTCAACCGTTTTGACGTGGCTGGTCCTCCCCCCACTTTTAGAGGTGTCTTCAGCTCTGGTGTTGGGTGCATGTCTTCTTTCTTCTGTTCCCTGGCCTCTTCGATGTATCGTCAGTGAGTGTCAGCTGGTGATTGACTGACTTGTCAAATTTTTCCCTTTAAATACCTGTCGCTAGGCTCCAGGAGGCAGCCCCAGCAAGATGTCATGTGACACTGTCTCATCTTAACTGACTAGTGAAGGTGCGTAGTCTTAGCCCGCGCATTCTCTAACCAACCGTCACTGTGGTTGGTGATGGTCGGTTAGAGAATGTAGACAACTTAAACTGCTCCCAATAAATATAAAGGGTGAATTTCATTAATTTGCTCATATTTTGATATGTCTTAACCGAGAAAGATTTTCCATAAGAGATGAAATTCTCTTTTTATCTATTATACAATTATCTGATATGTACATATTAAACACATTCAAAATGCCATTATTTGGTTTGACTACATTATATATAAGTTCTTGAGAGAGTTCAAACCAGTTGCTAACAAAATGACAGAACTTTTTGAGTTAAGAGAGTTCCTAACATTTATAAATATATGGTTGAGGTGGTGTGTTGGTTGAACTGTCGATGCATACACCCAAGTGGGAACATCTATTCACATAAGAATCTCTGATGGAGAATTTTTGGTATGTTTTAGAAATCTCCATTGTGCCAGTAATAGATTGGATTTGGAGAATTTGCATCATTTTCTTTTGCTCTTTCTCTGTGAAACCAAGTATTTTGAGGTTTTTGTGCAAATGTGTTGGTACATAATCTAATGCACCTATGATGATAGGTACAAATGAGAATTCACAGTCAGGGTACAAGAGCTGTAAGTTCTGCATTAATTTGCCTATGAATGTATGCATGTCATCATTATCATCATCATCATCATCATCATCATCATCATCATTTAGCGTCCGTTTTCCATGCTAGCATGGGTTGGACGGTTTAACTGGGGTCTGTGAAGCCGGAACGCTTCATCAGGCCCAGTCAGATCTAGCAGTGTTTCTACGGCTGGATGCCCTTCCTAACGCCAACCACTCCGTGAGCATATGTGTATATATATATATATAGGTGCAGGCATGGATATGTGGTAAGAAGCTTGCTTCCCAACCTTATGGTTCCTGGGTTCATTTCCATTGTGTTATCCCTTGGGCAAGTGTCTTCTGCTATAGCCTTGGGCTGACCAAAGCCCTGTGAGTGTATATGGCAGATGGAAACTGAAAGAAGCCCATCATCTATATATATATGTGTGTGTGTGTGTATCTATATGTGTGTGTGTATCTATGTGTATGTCTATGTGTGTCTCTGTTTTCCCCCCACCATCACCATATGGCAACTGGTGTTGGTGTGTTTACATTCCCATAACTTAGCAGTTTGGCAAAAGAGACACTAAGTGTAAAAAATAAATCTTGGGGTTGATTTGTTCAAGACGGTGTTACAGCATGGCCACAGTCAAATGACTGAAACAAGTAAAAAAATAGAAAAAAATATACAGGGCGATTGCTAGAAAAGCAGGAAATTCGTGAAATGGCAATTTATATTTTCACAAGATGTGAGGTAAACAATAGTAATCAAATTTTCCACTTCTCTAGCGACCACCCTGTATATGTATGTGTGTGTGTATGTGTGCATGCATGCAAGCATGTATGCATGTGTGTGTGTGTTTGTCTTCATGTTTGCACTGCCAGTATCTGCTTGACAACTGGTGTGAGTTTGTTCGGTCTTTGCAACTTATATAATTCGGCAAAAGAGAGCTTGAGAGAATGAGCAATTAGACTTAAAAATAAGTAGCAAAGCCAATTTGTTTTGCTGAAAAAAGTTTTAAGGCGATGCTCCAGCATGGCAGCAGTCCAATGACTGAAACAAATAAAAGCTAATGACATTGCCATTTCCATGGTAATAAACCATTCTATGAGGATTCCCCTTTCCCCCCTTTTTAGACACATGGTTTTGTTGAAACCAAATGAAATATTATTGAGGAATATATAAACGATTCAATAATAATAATAATAATAATAATAATAATAATAATGATAATAATAATAATAATAATAATAATAATAATAATAATAATAATAATGTTAATAATAATAATAATAATAATAATAATAATAATAATAATAATAATAAAAATAATAATAATGATAATAATAATGATAATAATAATAATAACGATGATAATAACTATGGTAATGATAATAATAATAGTAATTATTATTATTTATTCATTCGAAAGGAACAATTCCATTTCTTGCTTCAGCTAAGCTAGATTTGTTTCTTCAGCAGTATTAACGAGAAAAACAACAACAATAACAACAATAGCATCTACAAGAGTTGACATTAACAAAAAATAAAATGAAAATGAAATAAAATACAAAATGCATAAACTAACAAAATAAAATAAAACAAGGAAAGGACAAAAAAATATATATATATATAAAAAAAAAGAAAGGCAAAAAGACAATCAGATAGTGATGATCAGTTCATCAAAAACCCATTTTACATTATGGAAAAGTCAGTAAATTGATCATTCTCAGCCAGATAAGATTTCATGCCTTAAAGTTATTGTTATGCAGAGAGACAGACAGCCATAAGTTTTCTTTCATGAATTGGTATCATAAAAGTTTTGTTTTGGTGAAGAGGAACATAAAATTTATCTTCGAAATGGATCATAAAAATAATAATTGGTCCTATTGTGATGAAACTCAATATATACTGCAAAAGAATAAAAAAATAAATAAAAGAAGAATAAAAAGAAATAGAAAGAGTAAAAAGTAAAGCAAAGAAAGAAAGAGAGAGAGAGAGAGAAAGAGAGAAAGAAGAAGAAAGGAAGGAAGGAAGGGTGGGTGGGAGAGAAGAATGAAGAAAACTATACAAAATGCAATCGTAAACTGCAGTACAGCCATGCAAGTGAAACGAAATTGAGGAATAGTATATATTGTAACACCCCACCTTATATTTTATACATGTGTGTATATATGCATCTATCTAAATACATACAGACATATATATAGGTATGAATGTGTGTGTATATGTATATAAATATATATATATTTATGCCGGTGACACGTAAAAGGCACCATCCGTTCATGGCCGTTTGCCAGCTCTGTCTGGCACCTGTGCGGGTGGCACGTAAAAAGCACCCACTACACTCACGGAGTGCTTGGCGTTAGGAAGGGCATCCAGCTGTAGAAACACTGCCAGATCTGACTGGGCCTGATGAAGCCTTCCAGCTTCACATATCCCAGTTGAACCGTCCAATCCATGCTAGCATGGAGAACGGACGCTAAATGATGATGATGATGATGATGATGATATATAAACATATATGTGGTTGCTTACCAGCCACATGGTTCCGGGTTCAGTCCCACTGTGTGGCACTTTGGGCAAGTGTCTTCTACTATAGCCTTGGGCCAACCAAAACCTTGTGAGTGGATTTGGTAGATGGAAACTGAAAGAAGCCTGTTGTATATATGTATATAAGTATATATATATATATATATATATATATATATATATATATACTTTATTTTAAGCAGCAGAAAATTCAACAAAATCTGTTACTCTGAGTTTCTCGTTGCCGTTCATCAGACAGTTTTTGCTAGAATGGAACTTATATATTAATTCAATCTATACTCTTACAAACGCTACACCTTTAAAAAGAAATGGACTTGTTTGATTGGCCCTTTAGAAAAAACGGTCAATTTTCGAGCGATAAACAAAAAGGTCAAAAATATATGTATATATATATAAAAAAAAACTTATAAAAATTATAAAAATTATAAAATCCGAGGAAAAAACCGAGGAAAAAACCTATTGCCATTAATGAAGACAGTACAAATTAATGCACAGAAATTAAACCTGTTATAAATACTGCAATACATATTTATATTAAAATCCACATATATATATCAACATACACATTGATATATATATGTGGATTTTAATATAAATATGTATTGCAGTATTTATAACAGGTTTAATTTCTGTGCATTAATTTGTACTGTCTTCATTAACGGCAATAGGTTTTTTCCTCGTTTTTTCCTCGGTTTTTTCCTCGGATTTTATAATTTTATAATTTTTATAAGTTTTTTTTTTTATATATATATACATATATTTTTGACCTTTTTGTTTATCGCTCGAAGATTGACCGTTTTTTCTAAAGGGCCAATCAAACAAGTCCATTTCTTTTTAAAGGTGTAGCGTTTGTAAGAGTATAGATTGAATTAATATATAAGTTCCATTCTAGCAAAAACTGTCTGATGAACGGCAACGAGAAACTCAGAGTAACAGATTTTGTTGAATTTTCTGCTGCTTAAAATAAAGCATATTACTCTACCACTGGTATTTGAGTACTCTTTTTTTCCACCTTGTTTCACATTTATGTGTTTACTCCGGTCTATATATATATATATATATATATATATATATACATGTATGTATGTAAGTATGTATGTGTGTATATATTATATATTATTGAATTGATAAAAGGTGGGTTTTTTCTAATTTTTCTATATATATATTATATTTTGTGAAATTTGATTTAGTATTTCTAAATTGAATTTTTCCCTGTAAGTTTGGAAAAATATTCCCTCATATTATTGTTATTATTATTCCCGCACTTATTGCAGTGGTCCTTCAGTTTTAGTAAGCCCTGTAAAAGAACTCAGAAGATTGGGGGATTTCTGACATGTGGCACACCCTGAACCCATACAGGTGATGTCAATTTATTGGATGGAGTGAATTGATGGACAGCATAATTCATTTAATCACTATAAACAAATTATCTGTGCAGGTGGTTCAGCAAAAAAAATTGCAAAACCATCATTTGTCATCTATGATAGAAGAGTCCACTAGTTCACTACTCCCTTAAGCCCTTTTCTTCCATGACTCACCCACAAAAGGCAGAGTAGTGCAAAGAGATCATTCCCATCATGACCACTTCCAGACAGATGTCCTGAGAAGAACTGTGCACTCATTGAAACCAAAGTGCTCTTACAGTGTGCTCATTCACTATCTTTAATATTCTGTGTTACCTCCGCCACCCACTCACCAGCTATGCTGGGTCAACCATTTCATTATTATTTTTCATGCATTGTTCTTATACTGCTGGGTTTCTTAAAAGTGACCTCCACAAAATGACTTGGGGGATGGGTGCCAATGCAGTTACCGACATCCTGGGTTATAATGGATTACGTACTAGATGTTGCACTAAAAGTGATCTACACACACATATATGCACACACATGCACACGCACACATACACATCTACATACAGAAGTTACATGCAATATTTAATAAACATAAGGTGGTGAGCTGGCAGAATTGTTTGCCCACTGGGTGAAATGCTTAGCAGCTTTTTGTTTGCCTTCACATTCTGAGTTCAAATTCTGCCAAGGTTGACTTAGTGTTTCATCCTTTCAGGGTCGATAAAATAAGTACCAGGGGAGTACTGGGGTCGATGTAATTGACTTATACCCTCCCCTGAAATTGCTGGTTGTGTGCCAAAATTTGAAATCAATATTTAATAAACATGTATTTGATGATGTTATGAGAATATAACTACTACAATGTCCAGGCCTTGTTACTGTGTTGTTGATTATGTACCTTGATGACCCTGAGAACTACTCCAGCAGAGGGCAAGTTCCTGGTAAAGGTTCCATAGCTGGACAGGTCAAAGGACATACTCCTATGGACCATTTCTTCCAAGAGGTAAAAATGGGATTGTGAGGAGCCAAAACCTTTATCTAGAAAAAAAAGAAAAGCAGTTACAGAAGTATCAATAACATTTCAAAACCAAGACCTGGGAGTGGAAGGCCTTCCTTTAGGGAAACATATGAGGCAGTACAACAAAATCCAAAAGAAAGCTGCTAGTAAGGAGGGATCCGATTGTGGGGAAGCAAAAATAAAAGACAACCCAGCATCATGAACAATAAGGAAAAGTCATCGTTGGCCAAAATTCTCCATAAAGAGCAAGGGGCTTAATTAAGTAATTAATGAGCAAGACACTTTATTTCATGTTGTCCAGTCCACTCAACTGGCATCAGTGAGTTGTACCTGTATTTCAAAGGGCCAGCCTTGTCACATTCTGTGTCACGCCGAATCTCCCTGAGAACTACGTTAAGGATACATGTGTCTGTGGAGTACTCAGCCATCATCATTTAACATCCATTGTCCATGGTGGCATGGGCTGGATAGTGTGATCAGAGCTGGGGAGCTGCACCAGACTCCAGTCTGATTTGGCATGGCTTCTATGGCTGGATACCCTTTCTAATGTCACCCAATTTACAGAGTGTGCTGGGTGGTTTTACATGTCACCACACAAGCGCTTTTATGTCGCACTGTATGTGATGCCACATGGGCGCTTTTACACGTTGCCACACGAGTGCTATTACATGATACCACACGGGCGCTTTTACGAGGCACTGGTCATTTGATCACGACCATGCTGGAGCACTGCCTTGTAGAGTTTTAGTCAAAGAAATCAACACCATGACTTTTTAACCTAGTACTTATTCTGTCAGTTTCTTTTGCCAAACCACTAAGTTATGAGGGCATAAACACACCAGCAGTAGTGGAGGACAAACACAAAGACACACACACATAGATACATACATTCATACATATATGGACTCTGATCTTAAGAGACATATGCTAAGTGGAAACGCATGTAGTGATGCATTAAATGTTTATAAATTCCATCCAAGGGTTATTGCTATTATTACTATATATATATATATGTATACTGCCAGATCAGACTGGGCCTGATGCGGCCTTCCAGCTTCACAGACCCCGGTTGAACCGTCCAACCCATGCTAGCATGGAAAGCGGACACTAAATGATGATGATGATAAATATATATATATATATATATATATATATACTCACTACACTCTCGGAGTGATTGGCATTAGGAAGGGCATCCAGCTGTAGAAACTCTGCCAGATCAGATTGGAGCCTGGTGCAGCCATCTGGTTCGTCAGTCCTCAGTCAAATCATCCAACCCATGCTAGCATGGAAAGCGGATGTTAAACGATGATGATGATGATGATGATGATGATGATGATATATATATATATATATTTATATACATATGACAAGCTTTTTTCAGTTCTATTCACAAAGTTTGGTCGGTGCAAGGCTATAGTAGAAGACACTTGTCCAAAGTGACATGCAGTGAGACTGAACTTGAAACTATGTGGTTGAGAAACAAGCTTCCTACCACATAGCTATGCCTGTACCTTGCCCATTAATTTCACAAGCAAGCTGTTCTATTGATTGGATCAACTTGATCCTTTGTTGTCATAACTGACAGAGTGCCAGCCAATGAGGTTATAAACAGTAGATTAACAATAGGAACTTGGGCAGTTAAATACCACAATCGTATCACTAGTTTGAACTTTCTTAGGTTCTTGAGGAATTACTTAATTCACCTTTCAATTTTAGAAGTTAAAAAAAACAGAAGCCTGCCGATGAATAAATGTAAACAAACTAAGGCCAGCATAAAGACATATCCATAATGCTATATAATTGACAATTCAAAAACAAAATATTTATCACTAATACATGGTTATAAATACATATGCATAAGGAAATTGTATACAATATGTTTGATAAACATATATTCACTCCATTCGACGTATCTAACAATCTCATTTTTGTTTCTGAAACCACTTACAAATTGTTATAATATATTGCAGTTATATAAAAAAGCACTTTCCACATTCAAGCTTAATAGTTTTTTAAATAATAATGGAAAGTGCACAATAAACTTCAAAGTCTCGGAAAAATAGTAATATTTATCTACAATAGCATTATACATGCACATAAGCACACACATGCATATATGCACACACACATATAAATACATGCATGCATACAGACAAACAAACGTACATAAATATCTATATATCTTTATATCTATACTAGCAGAGATACCCAGCGTTGCCCGGTTGCATTCAATTGAAGAATTAGACTTTTCTGTTATATATTCTGAATGAACTGGAATATCTATGTTTCGAATTTCATCAAAATTGCAGATGAGGGTTATTTCCCTCTTTACACACCCTAAAAAAATTGTAATCATGCCACATGGAAACCAAAAGACGAATGATCACAATAAGCAGTCAGTTACCCTACCCTAGTTGTTACCACTCCCAATGTAGGATTCCTCACCATCCAGGTGACAGGCACAGCCGTAAGATGCATTATGAATCTATAGCAATTGGAAGGGCGTGACCCAAATGAAATCAGCATTAACAACTGTGTGACGTAAGGGCTTAGGAGAAATTAAAGTGTCACATCTGGAGTTTGCAAATGACCACTATACTGCTACGTAACTAGACAGAATGAATTTAATATCTATAAATGTCTTTGAATAACCAGTCACTCATCTGGGAATCAATTTTACCATCAGGGGACTATGTGTGACCGAGTGATAATAAAAAGACTGAAAGGAGGTCTGCAATCAAATAACTTTACTCAACACTTTGCAACTGAATCAGTAGAGACAAAGACGCCTCCCATTTACTTAACAATTTATGCACCACATTGCAGAAATCACAATGTAAGTGTATGTCAAAGCAAACTGTTACACTGTTGTACCATTGAATTAGAAATAATGCCCAACTTTTATGCTCGGGTAACCCTACAGCTTCCAAGAGCACAACTGTATTCATTTTTGCTTAGATAAAATGACAAAATTGTGGGTGTTAAGTCCCCATGGAGGTGTCTTTCTAACTTTGTAAGAAGATGAGATTTTATAAATATTACTTCATTTGTGTCTAATATCTATGGTTAAAATGACTAAGCTTTTTTTTCTCCAGCGTTCACCACTTCACCTCGTTAGGGTTAAAAAGCCCTTACCTAATGTTTTCACTGTCCTGTTTTTGTTGGCAGCTTTGACCTTCCACGTATCTCAAATTTTATTTGGGGGAGAAATTGCTTTGATGAAGACGCATCTTGTTCCACTGCTCGCAATGCGGATTAGGTAAATCTGCCAACAATTGAGGAAGGGTTGTTTTTTTTTATGCTGCCTTCCCGCTATAGTTCTCAATATATAACCCAACCCAACCCAACAGCGTCGACTGTGGGCTTGTAGCTGTGTACAGTCGCCTCAATGTCGCCCAGAGCGAGCTCTGGTCGCCATAGCGTTGACTGTGGGCTTGTAGCTGTGTACAGTTGCCTCAATGTCGCCCAGAGCGAGCTCTGGTTGCCATAGCGTCGACTGTGGGCTTGTAGCTGTGTACAGTCGCCTCAATGTCGCCCAGAGCTTTGCCCATGACACTCCATGGACCCTAAGTAAGGCATGTGTAAAATTTGAATGAAATTGGTTGTGTAGTTCTCAAGTTTTAGGGATTCACACAGACAGACAGACAGACACACATTCTCAGTTTCATATATATCGATATACTAGCATTATGTCCCTGTCGTTGCCGGGTCATAGTGCTAGTGCATGTATATATGTGTATATATATGTGTACATATTACATGTACATCTATATATATACATCTACACATAAAATACAAATTACAAAGTTATATCTTGATATCGCTAGTGATAATAATACTCAAAATATATAACAGACTGGAATTGTAGGCCCGTCTCTTGCAATTTCGATCAATTGTATCTTGTCCTCCCTCTTGTATAGAAGTGTGGCTACAATCCAGCCTACCTCTACTTCTGGGGGTACATTTTAAATTTTTATCCAGGACGTTCCAGATATAAAAGTAAAAATAAAATATTTCCACTTTGCAAGGTTCGAGTCGAGTACTCCCTTGCACGCTCCGTTGACTCGAACTTTGCTTGTATTGTGGCGAATTTACCGCCTCTGGTTAGATATCTTTCATAGTCGCACCAAGACACTTTTCGACTGTCGGCCGGTAGCTGTGTACAGTCGCCCAGAGCGAGCTCTGGTCGCCATAGTATCTTTGTCTCCACTATACGTATCTGTATAGTGGTCATTTGCGAACTCCAGAGGTGACACTTTCATTTCTCCTTGTCGACTGTAGGCTGGTAGCTGTGGACGGTCGAACTAACGTCGCCCAGAGCGAGCTCTGGTTGGTATGATTCTATAGCAGAAGACACATGCCAAGTTACCACACAGTGGGACTGAACTGAGGACCAAGTGTTTTGGAACCAAGTTTGTTACCACATATCCACACCTGCACCTGTGTATGTATTTGTGTGTGTGTGTGCGTGGATGGGTGTATCAGTATGTGTGTATGGGTGTATATATGTTTGCATGTATATATGTATATATATATGTGTACATATTACATGTACATCTATATATACATCTAGACATACATGTTTACATATACATGCATATCTATAGAAATACATCTACAAATGTGATTACAATTGTCAAACAGTAATAATAATAACAACAAACTTTTAAATTTATCCCCATTTATGTGAAACCACTTATTCAAGTTCAAGTCATTAATGCAATTTTATACGAATTGCTAATACACACACACACACACATAATTAGGGTGAGAAATCGAATATTAATTTGATTAATATGAATTGAAAACCAGTGGTGTAGCATATAAGACAATAGCGGATCTTCTAGCAAAATGGATAACCACTGTTAATGGTTCATCCCTGTTATATAATACTTTCACTTTAATAGTTTCAGTATTAAAGTGAATGTCTGCATTACAATAGAGAGATGTTTTTGTTTCACTTTTAACACGTAATACTGAAATTCTGGAGAAGATATGATATTGCTGTGGGGTCGCCCTAGGGAAAAAGTAAGGCATGTGTAAAATTTGAATGAAATTGGTTGTGTAGTTCTCAAGTTTTAAGGAAACACACAGACAGACAGACAGACACATTCTCAATTTTATTTATAAAGATGCATGCGTGTGTGCACAATATATTATATATATATTTGTATGGCAATATCTCTCTCCTCTCTCTTTTCCTCTCCCCTCCCTCTCTTCTCTCTAATTTTACTTTTTTTTAGCTTGATACTTATTCTATTGGTTTCTGTTACCAAACTGCTAAGTTACAGAACATAAACACACCAACACCACTTGTCAAGCAGTGGTGGGGACAAATTCAGATACAAAGACACACATACAAGTACACTCACACACACACACACACACACACACACACGACTTCTTTCAGTTTTCGTCTGCCAAATCCATTCACAAGGCTTTGGTTGACTCAAGGCTATAGTAGGAAATACTTGCCCAAGGTCACACCTGAACCTATATTATATAATATATATATATATATTATATATATATATATATATATATATATAACCATCATCGCCATATATAAAAGAGCGATCACATTATCGTTAACCCCACTCGCTTCAAAATATCTAAAGACGAAATACGCACAGATCATGATTGGCTAAAGCTAAGTGAATTGTTCAACCTCGCTACGACTACCTTCTATCTTGCACTTATCTTTATTCTTTCACTATTCTTCAATTTCCATCTCATTGTATTGTTCCTCATTCTTTCAGTATTCCCTCATTACCCTGTCTAGCTCAAACTTTTTTTTTTTCGTTTAGTCTTGCCACTCTGATTTTTCAAACCCATTTGCTAGCTCCGATTTTACAGAACCTTACTAACCTACGGTGCACACGCCCTCCCACCCCCACCACACATGCCGGAAGTTCCTATTCTTTGCCATTCCGGGGTTGCTTCCCATGAAGACTGCAAATGCTCTCACCATCCCTACCCCTCCCTACCCCTAGTCTCGACCTATGTAAGGTAATGTTCATACAGTGCAAAATATGAAAGGCTAGTGTTATGCAGGTTGTACTGAAGGCTACTTTACTACTTCATTTCTTGCACATGAATTCCGCCAAATGCGAGCTTTCTTTTCAGGTACACGAAGCTACTGTCCACCGTCCCAGGGTCTCTAGAGCCCATGCTTCCCACACCCTCAGGGTTGGCACCCTCAACGTTGGCACTCTGAAAGGTAGGTCTGGTGAGATAGTCGAGATGCTTGAACGGAGATGTGTGGATATATGTTGCATGCAAGAAATAAGGTGGAGAGGAGGATCAGCTAGGTTCCTCACAGGCAAGGAACGCATGTACAAGATTTTCTGGGCAGGGAACACTGACGGGGTTGGTGGCGTGGGTATACTTATCGCTGAGAAGTGAGTAGATAAAGTAATTGAGGTAATCAGAGTATGTGACAGAATACTTAAGATTAGATTAGTGCTTCATCATAGTTTAGCAACCATTATATCAGCCTATGCTCCTCAGTCGGGGCTACCCGATGGACAGAAAGACCGATTCTATGACACTCTACTGCAGACTACCTCGTTGACGAACGACAGAGACCTTATCTTTGTGGCTGGTGACTTCAATGGTCACGTTGGACGACATGCTGGGGGCTTCCATGGCGTACATGGAGGCTATGGCTATGGCTCCCGAAACGAGGAGGGAACCAGGCTGCTGGAGTTCTGCGATGCAAATAATCTTATGATTTGCAACACTAACTTCAGGAAACCTACCAGCCACCTAGTCACTTACCGATCGGGCCAACATACCAGCCAAATTGACTACATCCTTGCAAGGCAAAGGGAGAGATGGCTGCTTATAAATGCCAAAACCTTCCCAGGTGAAGAATGTACCCCACAACATAGACTGGTAGTTAGTGGCTTTAGGATCAGGACTAGGAGGACAACCAGAAGACGACCAATATGGAGAAGAAGGATCTGGAAGCTTAAAGATCCTGCAAATGGACAGAGATTTAGAGACATATTACTTGAAGCCTCTGACGAAGTAGAAGGGGATAGAGCATCACAGGGGGTAGAAGACAGCTGGACGTTTCTAAGGGACAACCTGCTGAGAGCCACTGACCAGATCTGTGGCTGGTGCAAAGTCCCCTCTCGACCTAGAATAACGTGGTGGTGGAACAATGTTGTAGACAGGGCTATTAGAGAAAAGAGACAGGCTTGGAAGGTCTGGAAAAATGGGGGTAGCAGGGAATTGTATCAGACTGCCAAAAGAGAAGCTAAGAGACAGGTTTATTTAGCCAGAGGGGAAGCAGATAAGAAAAAATTTGCCAATGTTCTGCGCCGTGAGGACCAAAGACTGGAGGTGTTTCGCGTTGCAAGACAGTGTGTGAGAGAGAATCGTGATGTGGTAGGAGAGAAGTGTGTTCGCATGGAAGATGGTTCACTTGCGCTAAATGAGGATGCAAAGAGAGAGGCTTGGAGATGCCACTATGAAAGTTTGCTGAATAAAGAAAATGAATGGGATAAAGAGAGTCTGCCGAATATTGACCCAACAGAGGGACCAGCTATCCGAGTTGATAGTTCCGTGGTAGCTAAGGCAATTAGAAGCATGAAGACGGGAAAAGCCCCAGGCCCATCAGGAATCACTGCAGAGATGCTCAAAATGTCTGGTAGTGTCGGCTATAGCCTAGTCACCCATATAGTTAATCAGGTGATACACAAAGGAGTCATACCCAATGACTGGTGTAGCAGCATAATAGTCAACTGCTACAAAGGTAAAGGTGACGCCCTAGATACAAATAATTACAGAGGTATCAAGCTGTTGGATCAGGTGATGAAGGTTACGGAGAGGGTCATAGCCCAACTAATTAGAGAGAGAGTTAGTTTAGATGAGATGCAGTTTGGGTTTGTGCCAGGGAAAAGTACTACTGATGCTATATTCCTGGTAAGGCAGCTGCAAGAGAAATACCTAGCCAAAGATAAGCCCCTGTACCTGGCTTTTGTTGACATGGAGAAAGCCTTCGACAGGGTCCCCCGATCCCTTATCTGGTGGGCAATGAGGAAACTAGGGATAGATGAATGGTTAGTGAGAGCTGTGCGGGCCATGTATAGGGACGCTGCTAGTAGGGTGAGGGTTGGAAACAAGTACAGTGAAGAATTCCGGGTAGAGGTAGGGGTCCACCAGGCTCAGTACTCAGCCCCCTCCTATTTATCATAGTCCTCCAGGCAATAACGGAGGAATTCAAGACAGGATGCCCTTGGGAGCTCCTCTATGCTGATGACCTTGCTCTAATTGCTGAGTCGCTATCAGAACTGGAGGAGAAGTTTCAGGTGTGGAAACAAGGATTAGAATCGAAGGGCTTCAGAGTCAATCTAGCTAAAACCAAAGTCGTAATCAGTAGGAAGGTAGACAAATCACAAACGCCTTCAGGTAGATGGCCCTGCTCGATCTGTAGAAAAGGTGTAGGTAGAAACTCTATAAGATGCACCATGTGTAAGCTATGGACACATAAGAGGTGCAGCAATGTCAAAGGAAGGCTAACTAGGAAGATGGTTTTTGTATGTGGCAGATGCTCAGGAACAATAAACACTGAAAATGCTCTGAGACCAACTTCCGTCACTTTCCAGGGAGAAAAACTAGAAATAGTTGATAGTTTCCGTTACCTAGGTGACCAAGTCAGCAGCGGGGGCGGGTGTGCTGAAAGTGTAACTGCTAGAGTAAGAATAGCTTGGGCAAAGTTCAGAGAGCTCTTACCCCTGCTGGTGACAAATGGCCTCTCGCACAGAGTGAAAGGCAGATTGTATGATGCGTGTGTACGAACAGCCATGCTACATGGCAGTGAAACATGGGCCGTGACTGCTGAGGATATGCGTAAGCTCGCAAGAAATGAAGCCAGTATGCTCCGATGGATGTGTAATGTCAGTGTTCATAATCGACAGAGTGTAAGTACCTTGAGAGAAAAGCTGGACCTAAGAAGCATCAGTTGTGGTGTGCAAGAGAGACGATTGCGCTGGTATGGTCATGTGGCGAGAATGGATGAAGATAGTTGTGTGAAAAAGTGCCACACCCTAGCGGTTGAGGGAACCTGTGGAAGAGGCAGACCAGGAAAACCTGGGACGAGGTGGTGAAGCACGACCTTCGAACTTTAGGTCTCACTGAGGAAATGACTAGAGACCGAGTCCTCTGGAAGTGTGCTGTGCGCGAGAAGACCCGGCAGGACAAGTGAGTCCATAACCCGTGGCCTTCTACTTGGGATGGAGCCAGCCTACGTATGCATACCTTCCCTTCTTGAGACACAAAACTCTACTTGTGAAGACCTGTTGAGGCAAGTGAGGATCAGAATCGAAATCGATCAATGGAAATTGCAGATGAGTTACCAGTGCCGGTGGCATGTCGATACTCTACTTGTGAAGACCTGTTGAGGCAAGTGAGGATCAGAATGGAAATCGATCAATGGAAATTGCAGATGTGTTACCAGTGCCGGTGGCATGTCGAAACTCTATTTGTGAAAGACCGTTGAGGCAAATGAGGATCAGAATGGAAATCGATCAATGGAAATTGCAGATGTGTTACCAGTGCCGGTGGCATGTAAGAGAACCTTCCGTTTCGCGACCGTTGCCAGCACCGCCCCGTTTCGTGTCCGTTGCCAGCCTCGCCTGGCCCTTGTGCCGGTGGCACATAAAAAGCACCATCCGTTCGTGGCCGTTTGCCAGCTCTGTCTGGCACCTGTGCGGGTGGCACGTAAAAAGCACCCACTACACTCACGGAGTGGTTGGCGTTAGGAAGGGCATCCAGCCGTAGAAACACTGCCAGATTTGACTGGGCTTGATGAAGCCTTCTGGCTTCATAGACCCCAGTAGAACCGTCCAACCCATGCTAGCATGGAAAACGGACGCTAAACGATGATGATGATGATGATGATGATATATATACTAGCATTAAAGACCCGTCGTTGCCGGGTCATAGTGCTAGTGCATGTATATATGTGTATATATATGTGTACATGTTACATGTACATCTATATATATATACATCTACACATAAAATACAAATTACAAAGTTATATCTTGATATCGCTAGTGATAACAATACTTAAAATATATAACAGACTGGAATTGTTAGCCCGTCTCTGGTGGCGGGGGGGGGGGGGGGCATTTAAAATTTTTTCCGGGACGTCCTACGTCCCAGATATAAAGGTAAAAATAAAATATTTCCACTTTGCAAGTTCGAGTCGAGTACTCCCTTGCACGCTCCGTTGACTCGAACCTTGCTTCTATTGTGGCGAATTTACTGCCTCTGATTAGATACCTTTCATAGTCGCACCAAGACACTTTTCGAAGGTGCTTTCATCCATGTGTTCAAATTTTCCTTTTTCTCTACATTGTATACGTTATAGACAATAGTCTTTTCTTTAATTTAATTTTTTATTATCCATCTGGACTATTCCATTTCTGCACGCTAATTTTATTTTTAATTTATTCCCATTCATGTAAAACCACTTATTCAAGTTCAAATCATTGATGCAATTTTATACCAATTGCTATTTTTACTTTTGTTATGTTACGATTATATTATACTTTAGTTTGATTTTAATTATTACTTACTACATATAATTCAATTGTTATTATTATTTTTATTGTTAAAGTGGAAGTATCTGACATAAAATAGAGAAACCTTTTTGTTTCACTTTTAACACGTAATACTGAAATAGTGGAGAAGATATGATATTGCTATGGGCTCGCTCTAGGCAAGAAGTTGAACATTTTTTGCCCATGAAACTACATGGACCCTAAGTAAGGCATGTGTAAAATTTGAATGGAATTGGTTGTGTAGTTCTCAAGTTTTAGGGAATCGTAGTGGAGAAGATATGATATTGCTGTGGACTCGCCCTAGGCAAAAAGTTAAAAACATTTTTTGCCGATGACACTCCCCGGACTCTATGTAAGGCATGTGTAAAATTTGAATGAAGGTGGTTGTGTAGTTCTCAAGTTTTAGGGAGACAGACAGACAGACAGACACACATTCTCAGTTTTTTATATATATAAAGATATATATATATATATACACATATATCAACAAGTAGTGAGAGAACTTAACTTAGATGGAAAGTGAAATACTTATTTTAAATTGAGTATAAGAAATACAGAAATGCCATTTACTTTGGTTTCAAGAAAGAATGAGGACCTATGTGGAGCTTCCCTAGCATGACATTAAAATCATCACAATCTGGTTGAAAAACAATGGAAGTGGGTAAAAAGAAATATAAATGGAACCAAAAAATTCCTTTTATTCATCATCATCATCTTCATCATCATTTAACGTCCATTGTCCATGCTGGCATGTGTTGGATGATTTGACCAGAGCTGGGGAGTTGCACCAGACTCCAATCTGATCTGGCATGGTTTCTATGGCTGGATGCTCTTCCTCACACCAACCACTCTACAGAATGTGTTAGGTACTTATACTTGGCACCACACGAGCGCTTTTATGTGTTGCTACACAGGTGCTTTAACATGGCAATTCATAGCTGCTTTATATGTGGCAGCACCTTTAGTGCTTTACACTACCAGAGGGACTGGTTTTAACACTTCTGTTGTGGAGTACAGGTCTTCTTGAGTACAGCAAGGTGCCAGACAGTTTGGTTCTTTGTCATCTCACTTGAAAAGTTCAGCATCCTGAAGTTGTTCTTCAGTATATCCCATGTCTTCCTGGGTCTTAATCTACTTTGAGAGATCAGCACTTCTTTATGTAGCTGTCCACATCACATGACCAAACCAATGCAGTATTCTCTCTCACACACAGCAACTAATTCCTCTTATGCCTAACTTCTCTCTCAAAACACTAGCACATTATCAAACATCTACACTTACATTACACATCCAGTGGGGCATACTAGCCTCATTCCTCTCTAACCTTCACATATCCTCTACATTCAGAGGCTACATCTCACTACCATGTAGAATTGCTGTCCATATACATATATCATACTATCTTACTTTGACTCAGAGAAAGAAACCTTTCAAGGCCAACAATGGTTACAGCTCCCTGAATTTCCTCCATCCTATTCTTATTCTAGTTATCACACTCTCTGTGCATCCTCCCCAACTACTAATTTGGTCCCCTAGGTAGCAGAAATTATCTACTACCTCTAGTCATTAGGGTATTTGAGAGAATCAATTTTTCGAGTCTCTTAAGTTTTTATGGATCCTGTGGCCCAGGAGCCAAAGTTTGAACATTATTCAAATGCTCTTCTTATTTTATGCTTTGTATGTAATACAACAATATCCTGTCTAGGAACTCAAATTCCATACACAGTCATTCATTGTGGATGAGAAAAGAAGTACCAACTGAAAGTCAGAATCATTAAGGCTATTGGAAAACTACAGGAGAAACAAAAAGAAATGAAATTGAAGAAACAGAAGAAAAAGCGAGTAAAAAGAGAGAGAAAAATAAGTAGAAAAGAAAGGAAAGAATTACATGGAACTTATGAGGTGTACTTCAGAGCAAGACGATTCCCTGGGGGTAGTTTGGGGTCCTGAGATAGTACTTTCCAGTTGACCAGTAAATATGTCTCTCCATGTTGGAACATCTGGTAAAAATTTCATATTTAGGATTGAGAAAGGTATTAGAGGTTTTTAGGTTTTGAAGAATTTATGTCCTCTCTGTTAGCCAGAGTCTGCAATTTTTAGCTCTAAAAATTATAGGGTGGAAGCAGTAAAGTCTTTTTGGCCATTTATATAGTCTTTTAGTTTTTCTAGCAATCTCTGTTTGTTGTCATAGTCAATCTTATAGTCTTTCAAAAATCATATATGACCTGCCAATATCATGGCTGTCCATTGTCTTCATGTCTGAAAGATGACATATGGTTATAAATTGGTCCTCCATCATATCTATACAACATTTGTATTCATTGTTTGGTTTGGTATGTTTGAGGTAGTCTCTTTCTCACATTCTACTGTTTTAATAGTGCATGCCTGGTCTGAAGGGCATTGAGATTTCTGCAGGAATATCCTGGGTCTCCATTTGGCATGTGCTTGAATTTTATTATGAATTTCATAGTGGACGTTCTGGAGTAGCTAATTTTGGCTGTTTGTTGATTGAAAATCTTATAAGGGTATGTGCCAGGAAAAATTTATCAAGAGATTTCCTGAGTTTCGTAGCTTAATTAATTTTAACATTTAAGAAAGAGTTGTGAACCAATAATTTTCCTCAGCCTATTCCTAGATCTTTTAGTTTGGATATAGAATATAAAAGAACTGTTCATTGAAGCCGTAATTTTGCAGAGACTTGTTATGGCGGGAGCTGCCTTATCAAAGTGTCTGTGTAAGAGGGTAGATTAGAGATACCACGGCTTATATTGAAGGTGAGGTTTCTAAAAGTTATGGAGTAGAGGCAGGAAAGTCTGTTAGTATACCTTAGTTTTCTTCGTTTTATTTTTTCGCTGAGGTCTACTGATTTTTGGTCTGCTGAAGCATCTAAGAAATCTGTCTTAGTTAAATTAGTATCCACAGTTACTTTGAAGCTAATGTTAAGTGTGGCTATTTAGGTACTTTTAGACAATAGCATAAATATGGCTTCCACAGTGATGTGACAATGCTAAGCCATGTTGTGCCTGTATTGTAAGAAGATCTAATAAGTTTAAAACGACTAGATCACACCCATTGATACTATTGCATGACCTCATCAGGATATAGAATAGGTCATCAGATATGTACTTTCACTTTTACCTAAACCAAACCACTACCAAATAGCATTGTCTTGCATTTGTGCATAATCAGCTCTATTTATGATTCTTCAACTGTAATGAATTTGTGTGCAACATCTAAATCCTTTATACTGAGTTGGTATTTTGATATTCCTGAACTATGATATTACCTAGATTGTTGTATCTGTTGTACCATAATTATAGGTTAATATTTTTCCTACTTTTAATATTAATAAACTGTAAGGCGGCGAGCTGGCAGAAACGTTAGCAGGCCGGGTGGAATGCTTAGCAGTATTTCGTCTGCCACTACGTTCTGGGTTCAAATTCTGCCAAGGTCGACTTTGCCTTTCATCTTTTCGGGGTCGATAAATTAAGTACCAGTTACACACTAGGGTCGATATAATCGACTTAATCCATTTGTCTGTCCTTGTTTGTCCTCTGGGTAGAAAAGAAATAAGTATTTCGTCTGTCTTTACGTTCTGAGTTCATATTCCGCCGAGGTCGACTTTGCCTTTCATCCTTTAGGGGTCGATAATTAAGTACCAGTTGCGTACTGGGGTCAATCTAATCGACTGCCTCCCTCCCCAAAAATTTTAGGCTTTGTGCCTAGAATAGAAAAGAATATTAATAAACCGTTTTTTTAAACACAGTAAACTGGATTTGCATTAGCATGCCAGATAAAATGCTTAGCGGCATTTCGTCCAACTTTATGTTCTGAGTTTAAATTTTGCTCAGGGTGATTTTTTGCCTTTCGTCCTTTCAAGGTCAATAAAATTAGTACCAGCTGAGCACCAATAATAAACCATTTTCCCCTTGTTTATTTATAAGGCGATGAGCTGGCAGAATTGTTAGCACACTAGACAAAATGCTTAGCAGCATTTTACCTGTCTTTATGCACTGAGTTAAAATTCTACCGAAGTTGAGTACTGGGGTTGATGTAATTGACTTATCCCCTACCCCTAAGTTTCTGGCCGTTTGATCAAATTTGAAACCAATATCAATAAACCCTTTCACTTGAGCCCTTGGACTATTATAGCCTTTTATCCAGTTTCCAAGGTGTATAAGCAGTCAAAATCACATCATTCCCCCTGAACGTCGCTAATAAAGTCGCTAATTTAATTACTGTTGATTTCTTTGATGTTACTCCAGATTAACCAAACTACTTTACGTAATCCTTTCAGGAAACCAGCTCAAAAGCTTTCTTGCATCAAAGTAGAATCATGTTATCACTATCTGAGTTTTTTAAGAACCTTATCTAGAACATTAGGAAACGTATGTCAAATATGCCTACACATGCCTACAAAATTGAAGACACATGCTTAGGAAGGAAACAGCGTATATGCTCACTAGACAAATCATGCAACTTTCTCATAAGGTAAATGGTAAATAGAGGCGCAATGGTCCGGTGGTTCGGGCAGCGGACTCGCGGTCGGAGAATCGCGGTTTTGATTCCCAGACCGGGCGTTGTTTGTGTTTATTGAGCGAAAATACCTAAAGCTCCACGAGGCTCCGGCAGTGTGTGGTGGCGACCCCTATTGTACTCTTTCGCCCCAACTTTCTCTCACTCTTTCTTCCTGTTTCTTGAGTAACATTGCGATGGACTGACGTCTCGTCCAGCTGGGGCGAACACATACGCCAAAGAAACCGGGAAACCTGGCTAGGCTTGAAAAGGGTGCATAAAAATATTTAAAAAATGGTAAATAATAAACATGTTGGCGTGTGCTAGATTTTATCAAGCTTGAATTAAGTAGTTAAAGGCAGACCAACTATAAGGGCTTAAAAAGCAGTGTACATTTATATCTAGTATGTTCATGTACACTCGAACATGTTCCTTTGCAGAGGTGACTGTCTTGGAGGACAAGTTGTCCTTATAGACTCTGTGTGTGTGTGAAAACCCATCGAGCCAAGCTATGAATAACGTCATCGGACTGTAAGACATATGAATTTGCGTGGTTACGCTTTATCAGTTACAGATGTGTATCAGTGAGGGGACACACCCACACACCCACCCACACACATGCACACAAATATATGCTTATACATACATACGTATATATACATAATATACATATGTACATATATATATTATGCATATGTACGTATATATGCATACATATATTCATATATACATATATATATATAAATCTACATTTGTACGTGTTTATGTTTATCTGTGTGTTTGTATACACACGCACACACAACTAACAATGAACTAACAACACACATACACAAGGTGTATGTGTGTTTGATTTTGTTTATATACCTAGACTTGCTTCAAATTAATATTTGAATATATATATAATATATATATATATATATAATATATATATATATATAGTGTGTGTGTGTGTGTGTGTGTGTGGTGTGTGTGTGTGTGGTGTGTGTGTGTGTGTGTGTGTGTGAAGGCGCATGGCTCAGTGATTAGAGCGTCGAGCTTACGGTCGTGAGGTTGTGAGTTCGAATCCCGGATCAGGATTTTTTGTGTTCTTGAGCAAGACACTTTATTTCCCGTTGCTTCAGTTCACTCAGCTGTAGAAATGAGTTGTGACGTCACAGGTACCAAGCTGTATCGGCCTTTGCCTTTTCTTTGGATAACACTTGTAGCGTGGAGAGGGGAGGCCGTTATGGATGGGCGACTGCTAGTCTTCCATAAACAATGTTGCCCTGACTTGTGCCTGGGAGGGTAACATTCTAGGTGCAATCCCATGGTCAGTCATGACCGAAGGGGATCTCAGCTCAGCGTACATACATACATACATACATACATACATACAAAAATACATACATATATAAATACATACATATAAAAATACATACATACATATATACATACATGCATGCATGCAAATAATGCGTTTGGTACAGTGTATATAGTGAGCCGTTATGAAAAGCTGTGAAAACTGGACGCAGATGATTTTCTACAAAATCACTTACAATAATAAAATCGTCATTAATAAACAACCAACAGCAGGCATGTAATCTTTCTGAGACAAATATGATTTATAAATTCGATTGCTAACGGGAAAGTCGTAAACTTTATAGCTGCTGCTTTTGCGTTTGTCATACTAGTATGACATTCGTCCGTTGATCCACCGCGCATTTACTAGAAGAAGCAAATGGAATACAGAATATCACACACCATAAAAACAACACTAGATAGAAAAAGGCAAACAATAGAGGACAAGATATCTATGCTCTTCTAAATTCGCCATAAAACGAGACGATTAATAATGGAGGTAATATTCATAATACAGCGCCGCTTTAAAAGTGATGTTACACCGATAATACGTACACTTAACGCTAGCCACAAAAATGAACACCTAATTAATGATTTAATAACGCTAATAAACTTTATCACCAAGAGCAGATGAACAATGATAACCAAAACGAGAAGGTTTTAGTAAAATTATTTCGTTTCTCTATTCAATGTTTTATCTTTTATCTTTTACTTGTTCAAGTCATTGGACTGCGGCCATACTGGAGCACCGCTTTGAAGGGTCTAGTCCAGTAATGGGTTCACTTCTCGCCTCTCTCTCCTGGGACTTTCTAAATGGTACACCTTACAAAAAATTGCCTTGAAATTTTTTTAGCAGTGAGGCTAGCTTGATGATGAATTATGTCAAACGTGGCCTGCATCTCGAAAAAGGTTGCCTATGCCTGCTTGATTCTTTTGCCGTACTTCTACGTTACGGAGAAGTAAACAAACCAACACCGGTTGTCACGTGGTGGTGAAGTACAATCACAAACACAAAGACACACAGAATATACATAAATACATACATGTGTGTGGTTGTGTGTGAGTGTGTGTGCGTGCGCAGGCGCATACAAGAGGCTTCAGCACAGGTCTTGTCTACCAATTTCACACACAAGGCGTTAATCGACCCGAGGTTATAGCCGAAGGCATTTATTCGACGTGCTGTGCAGTGGGACTGAACTCGAAACCATGTGGTCGCAAAGCAAGCTTCTTAACCATACAGCCATGCTTGCCCCAATATCTGACAATGAATTCTTTTCATTTCTTTTTTTTTTTAGCTTTCTTCGATTTTATTTTATTTTATTTTATTTTTGCCTGTAAAACATTCCATCTCACAAATTTTCACAAGAGTGCTGAAAAGCTCCTGGCTCTAAGGATGTCATGAAAGGCCTGGTTCCGAGGCCCAACCTTCCGAGTTCTTTTACAGGGTTTAGAAAAACCGAAGGACCGCTGCAAAATATGATTGAATCTGGGAGGGGAAATATGTTGAATAAAATCATAATTAACTGATCCTCCTTCTATTTTCTTTTACCCAAAGCCAGGAACTTTTCACCCCTCCCCCTCGTAATACATACATACATACATACATACATACATACATACATACATACATACATACATACATGCATGCATGCATACATACATACATACATACATACATACATACATACATACATACATACGAGAGTACTTAAAAATTCCTGGCTTTAAGAGTGTCACGAATGGCCAGCTTGGAGGCCCAATCTTCCAAGTTCTTTTACAGGGCTTAGAAAAACTGAAGGGCTGCTGTAATAAGTGTGTGAATATGAGAAGGGAATATGTTGAATAAAATCATTAACTGATCCTCCTGTATTTCAGGAACTTTTCAGGAGTCCCCGACCAACCCACGCCACCGTATATCCTCAACCAAACGGAACACGTCCACATACACCTACCCTTATATATCTAAATGCATTACCTGTAAATAGAGTACCCTCCATCACTCGACTTTCATACCCCAGGTTCTTCTGAGTTTATTCAATTTCCTAGAAATAAATCAAAATCTCTTTACAATTTCTCAGTTGGATGATTCATGGCCCGTGATTAAACAAATCGTTACTGTGAGGCATTTGAACCTTGAAATACAGTTTACTCTGCAATTGTAAAGTGTCACCACTTTTGACTTGTTTATGCGCATACTGGTATGTATGTAGATTATATATATATATATATATATATATATATATATGGCAAATAAAAGACGGCAGATAGAATATACGAGAATTTATTCCTAATCACGACAATTATTTCGACATATCTAGCATCTATTCCTCATGGGTGGGACACTCAACAACTGGTTCAGAAGCATCCGGCGGTGCAGACGTGATAATATATAATGTGATAATTAAAAATATATGCATACATACAAACATGTATGTACGTACCTACATCTACATGTATATATACATGCATATATAAATAAATATACGTAAGTACAGGACGCCACAACAAGACGTAGAAACGGGAAAAACAAAAATTTAACGACAAGTACAGGATAGGCTACACAAGGAAAAATCCAAAAATTTTTTACAAGAAAACAAGTACAGGACAAGCTACACAAGGAAAAATCCACCGTCATCAGCTGTCGCTAGTTAACTCAGGCGTGTTTCGAAGGCAAGACAGGACCGACCAGGCTATCAGATGTTGTTACACATCGCTGGTCACAATGCGCTTCACATTGTTTTAGCCTTCAAATGACGCCACCTCACTGGCTAAGGGAGCAGGCCAACAGAAGAAAAAGTGAGTTGTGGCGAAAGAGTACAGCAGGGCTCGTCACCATCCCCTGCCAAAGCATCGTGGAGCTTTAGGTGTTTTCGCTCAATAAACACTCACAACGCCCTGTCTGAGAATCGAAACCACGATCCTACGACAGCGAGTTTGCTGCCCTAACCACTGGGCCATTGCGACTTCACGTGTGTGTGTGTATGTGTGTGTGTAAATATTCATATATGTATATGAACATATGTGTGTCATTGTGTGTATATACAAGTAA
>NC_043002.1:41174108-41184108 GCF_006345805.1 Octopus sinensis | reverse complement strand
CATATACAAAGACGTATGCTTACAAATACATATTCGTGGCTATACACATATTTACATCAAAATGCCTAGGTTCAGACAACCTTGTTTTTTAAAAAATGGTGAGTGTGATAATAAAAATTATACGAAAGACATGTAAAATATAACACCCTATTTCGGATCATCTATAAATTAAATATCAAAGTAAGCCTATACAATATAATAACATGAAATAAACTAAGTCGAAGGTTTTTCCTAAGGAATATGTAGAAATATAAACAAAATAGACAAAATATATGCACGAGACTTTGTTATACGGAATGAAATCTGCATAGCGCGAAATAAATCCATCGATGCGTTTACAGACTAGTCCAAGAATCAAAAATCAAAATTTCAAAATTCAAAAATACAAAAAGACAAAATATACTCTATCCATATGGTATATTTATGTTTGACATTTTAAATTTGGTTGCGTGCCTGCATGAGTTCATCAGCTCACTTCTTTGATTCAAAGAATTATTGTCTTTGAATAAAATATAAAGTTTCTCTAACAGGCAAAGATTGCACTTAAAATTTTTCTTGTGTGCTCCATGTCTGTATGGTACCGCTTTATCCAGAATGCTCCATGACACGTTGAAAGGTGGGGTTTCCTTTTCTTTTAGTTCCCAGACATATTTTGCTAGGCTGGTCCTCTTCCTATTTTCTGGGTATCTAAATGAATTTTTATGCGAATAAAATCGCGTTTTAAATGAATTTTCTGAAGCCCCTGTATAGGTCTCGTATTCCGGTGAGCCTTCTATTTGTACCTTGGCTCTATAAACGACCCCTTTTACTAGACATTTCCCTTCCAACGGACAGGAGGATTCATTTTTGAAATTGCATTTCTTAAGGGACTCGGCACCATGCTTAATATCAATCAGATTCCTATTATGCTGGCTAATGTAAGAGGCGAAATTTCTGCAACAAGAATAGCTAACCTTAAGGGTTCTTTTATTAAATATTCTATAGAATTTATGGTCCTGCTTAAAATGCCTAGAGACTAATTTCAAAAATTCCTTACCTATATTAGTCTTTACGGCCAAATTGAAAGCCGGGTTGAACCACAAAACTTTCCTGGTCCTAGTTCTTCGCGCAGCATTATTACCAGCATTAAGCTGGTTGTACTGGATCTTCTCAGAGAATCCACTATTCCTTAATGCGCTATCGTAATAAGGTGCAGCATTATGGAATGCTGCCTCATCCGAAGAAATTGAAGATATTCTTCTACCTACATTGCTGACTAAGTTCCTAAGGATAACTGGCGGATGGTTCGAATCTTTGCTAATATACGATAGCTTGTCATTGGGCTTACGGTAAGGTTTAAATCTATCCGACCTTACATTAAAATTTACATCTAAAAAATCTACATTTTTCAGGTTAGTATCTATTGTAACCCGTAAGCCCATTCTTTGGAAGAAAGCAATAAGGTCCTTCCTAAGTCTATCTGATTCATGGCCGTTTAAATTATGGGTGGCTATAAGGCCGTCATCCCTATATAAACCTGCATCTATAAATGGGAATTCTATTTTTAGATTATGAAGAATAAAGGCTCCTATGAGCATACATAACTCAGCCCCATCGTATGCCCCCATCGGTACATCGAAAAGAGAATCCTCGGTCTTCTTAATCCATGTGGAATCCTCGAAAAAAAGAAGTGATTTCCTCGCATGCATGATAATATCAATTTCCGAGCTATCGATGCCGACATACTGCTTGGCGAACGGCAACATGAAACTCAGAGTAACAGGTTTTGTTGAATTTTCTGCTGCTTTAAATAAAGCATATTACTCTACCACTGGTATTTGAGTACTCTTTTTTCCACCTTGTTTCACATTTATGTGTTTACTCCGGTGTAACCCGCTCCTTATAAAAGTTTGAGCGACTGTGCACAAGTAGGAAGAATAAACAGCTGAAAAAGATGGAACTTTAGACGATACAAAGAAACATACATACATACATACACACTCACACAACCACGCACAGACACACATATTTATATATGTAATTTCGGGGGACTAATGGGTATATGTCGATTAGTGTGTTGGTGTGTTGAGTAAAGCACTAGCATGGTTTGGGCTACCTGGTGTCGTCTGCAGTTGGAGTATATTTCCGTTCGATCTGCTTCAGGAATTCCGCCGTGTTGAGATGATAATCGATTAAGGAAACAGAAGATGAACTAATACCAAATCCACCTTCTGTTTCCTTTATCGATTATTTTATATATGTATGTATGTATGTATGTATGTATGTATGTATGTATGTATGTATGTACACACACATTATATATATATATATATATATATATATATACTAAGCAATAAGGGTTTAGCAACGAGTTGCCTTACCACATACCGATTTAGAAATAGCAGTCAAGGGTTATAGCTATTTCTTCTACAAAAGGGAATCTCAGTAAAAACAGCATTTGGAAGGCACAACAGGTAAGAGAGAATAGAATTGACCGCAATCTATCATACATTTTTTTAGTTATCCACGGACGTACGTTTCGAAATCAAGTTTTAAGGAAAGCATAACGATTAAATATTAAATATTAAATAATAAATAATTCTATCTTACCGAAACTTCTTTTCTCTTCAGCGTAGAATACTATAATCATAAATGATTATATATTGAATTTTGAGATACCAGAAGGCACCAACTCCACTCAGTATCAGAGCGAGCTAGAACCCGCAACTGGTATCACCGAATTCAATTGTGAATGAAACGATTGCGCCAACAGCCCCTTCCCACCCGCGTGTAGCCAAAACAAGATGCTGTGGTCATCTACTGAGATAAAATATGGTTATCCGTAATAATGAAGGTGAAATTATTAATTTGGAAAATTATCAATTACACCAAGTAGTCTTCGGCATGTAAAAGCCTCATTCGAGGAAAATTTAAGTAATACTAAGCAATAAGGGTTTAGCAACGAGTTGCCTTACCACATACCGAATTTAGAAATAGCAGTCAAAGGGTTATAGCTATTTCTTCTACTAAAAAGGGAGATCTCAGTAAAAACAGCATTTGGAAGGCACAAACAGGTAAGAGAGAATGAATGGACCGCAATCTATCATACATTTTTTTAGTTATCCACGGACGTACGTTTCGAAATCAAGTTTTAAGGAAAGCATACGAATTAATATTAAATATTAAATAATAAATAATTCTATCTTACCGAAACTTCTTTTCTCTTCAGCGTAGAATACTATAATCATAAATGATTATATATTGAATTTTGAGATACCAGAAGGCACCAACTCCACTCAGTATCAGAGCGAGCTAGAACCCGCAACTGGTATCACCGAATTCAATTTGTGAATGAAACGATTGCGCCAACAGCCCCTTCCCACCCGCGTGTAGCCCAAACAAGATGCTGTGGTCATCTACTGAGATAAAATATGGTTATCCGTAATAATGAAGGGTGAACTTAATTAATATTAAAAATATCAATTACACCCAGTAGTCTTCGGCATGTAAAAGCCTCATTCGAGGAAAATTTAAGTATACTAAGCAATAAGGGTTTAGCAACAGTTGCCTTACCACATACCGAATTTAGAAATAGCAGTCAAGGGTTATAGCTATTTCTTCTACTAAAAAGGGAGATCTCAGTAAAAACCATTTGGAAGGCACAACAGGTAAGAGAGAATGAATTGACCGCAATCTATCATACATTTTTTTATTTATCCACGGACGTACGTTTCGAAATCAAGTTTTAAGGAAAGCATACGAATTAATATTAAATATTAAATAATAAATAATTCTATCTTACCGAAACTTCTTTTCTCTTCAGCGTAGAATACTATAATCATAAATGATTATATATTGAATTTTGAGATACCAAAGGCACCAACTCCACTCAGTATCAGAGCGAGCTAGAACCCGCAACTGGTATCACCGAATTCAATTTGTGAATGAAACGATTGCGCCAACAGCCCCTTCCCACCCGCGTGTAGCCAAAACAAGATGCTGTGGTCATCTACTGAGATAAAATATGGTTATCCGTAATAATGAAGGGTGAAATTAATTAATTTGGAAAAATTATCAATTACACCAAGTAGTCTTCGGCATGTAAAAGCCTCATTCGAGGAAAATTTAAGTAATACTAAGCAATAAGGTTTAGCAACGAGTTGCCTTACCACATACCGAATTTAGAAATAGCAGTCAGGGTTATAGCTATTTCTTCTACTAAAAAGGGAGATCTCAGTAAAAACCATTTGGAAGGCACAAACAGGTAAGAGAGAATGAATTGACCGCAATCTATCATACATTTTTTTAGTTATCCACGGACGTACGTTTCGAAATCAAGTTTTAAGGAAAGCATACGAATTAAATATTAAATATTAATATAAATAATTCTATCTTACCGAAACTTCTTTTCTCTTCAGCGTAGAATACTATAATCATAAATGATTATATATTGAATTTTGAGATACCAGAAGGCACCAACTCCACTCAGTATCAGAGCGAGCTAGAACCCGCAACTGGTATCACCGAATTCAATTTGTGAATGAAACGATTGCGCCAACCCCCTTCCCACCCGCGTGTAGCCAAAACAAGATGCCGTGGTCATCTACTGAGATAAAATATGGTTATCCGTAATAATGAAGGGTGAAATTAATTAATTTGGAAAAATTATCAATTACACCAAGTAGTCTTCGGCATGTAAAAGCCTCATTCGAGGAAAATTTAAGTAATACTAAGCATAAGGGTTTAGCAACGAGTTGCCTTACCACATACCGAATTTAGAAATAGCAGTCAAAGGGTTATAGCTATTTCTTCTACTAAAAGGGAGATCTCATTAAAAACAGCATTTGGAAGGCACAAACAGGTAAGAGAGAATGAATTGACCGCAATCTATCATACATTTTTTTAGTTATCCACGGACGTACGTTTCGAAATCAAGTTTTAAGGAAAGCATACGAATTAAATATTAAATATTAAATAATAAATAATTCTATCTTACCGAAACTTCTTTTCTCTTCAGCGTAGAATACTATATCATAAATGATTATATCTGAATTTTGAGATACCAAAGGCAACCACTCCACTCAGTATCAGAGCGAGCTAGAACCCGCAACTGGTATCACCGAATTCAATTTGTGAATGAAACGATTGCGCGCCAACAGCCCCTTCCCACCCGCGTGTAGCCAAAACAAGATGCTGTGGTCATCTACTGAGATAAAATATGGTTATCCGTAATAATGAAGGGTGAAATTAATTAATTTGGAAAAATTATCAATTACACCAAGTAGTCTTCGGCATGTAAAAGCCTCATTCGAGGAAAATTTAAGTAATACTAAGCATAAGGGTTTACAACGAGTTGCCTTACCACATCCGAATTTAGAAATAGCAGTCAAAGGGTTATAGCTATTTCTTCTACTAAAAAGGGAGATCTCAGTAAAAACAGCATTTGGAAGGCACAAACAGGTAAGAGAGAATGAATTGACCGCAATCTATCTATCATACTTTTTTTAGTTATCCACGGACGTACGTTTCGAAATCAAGTTTTAAGGAAAGCATACGAATTAAATATTAAATATTAATAATAAATATATTTCTATCTTACCGAAACTTCTTTTCTCTTCAGCGTAGAATACTATAATCATAATGATTATATATTGAATTTTGAGATACCAGAAGGCACCAACTCCACTCAGTATCAGAGCGAGCTAGAACCCGCAACTGGTATCACCGAATTCAATTTGTGAATGAAACGATTGCGCCAACAGCCCCTTCCCACCCGCGTGTAGCCAAAACAAGATGCTGTGGTCATCTACTGAGATAAAATATGGTTATCCGTAATAATGAGAAGGGTGAATTAATTTAATTGGAAAAATTATCAATTACACCAAGTAGTCTTCGGCATGTAAAAGCCTCATTCGAGGAAAATTTAAGTAATACTAAGCAATAAGGTTTAGCAACGAGTTGCCTTACCACATACCGAATTTAGAAATAGCAGTCAAAGGGTTATAGCTATTTCTTCTACTAAAAAGGAGATCTCAGTAAAAACAGCATTTGGAGGCACAAACAGGTAAGAGAGAATGAATTGACCGCACATCTATCATACATTTTTTTAGTTATCCACGGACGTATTTCGAAATCAAGTTTTAAGGAAAGCATACGAATTAAATATTAAATATTAAATAATAAATAATTCTATCTTACCGAAACTTCTTTTCTCTTCAGCGTAGAATACTATAATCATAATGATTATAATATTGAATTTTGAGATACCAGAAGGCACCAACTCACTCAGTATCAGAGCGAGCTAGAACCCGCAACTGGTATCACCGAATTCAATTTGTGAATGAAACGATTGCGCCAACAGCCCCTTCCCACCCGCGTGTAGCCAAAACAAGATGCTGTGGTCATCTACTGAGATAAAATATGGTTATCCGTAATAATGAAGGGTGAACTTAATTAATTTGGAAAAATTATCAATACAACCAAGTAGTCTTCGGCATGTAAAAGCCTCATTCGAGGAAAATTTAAGTAATACTAAGCAATAAGGGTTTAGCAACGAGTTGCCTTACCACATACCGAATTTAGAAATAGCAGTCAAAGGTTTATAGCTATTTCTTCTACTAAAAAGGGAGATCTCAGTAAAACAAAGCATTTGGAAGGCACAAACAGTAAGAGAGAATGAATTGACCGCAATCTATCATACTTTTTTTAGTTATCCACGGAGTACGTTTCGAAATCAAGTTTTAAGGAAAGCATACGAATTAAATATTAAATATTAAATAATAAATAATTCTATCTTACCGAAACTTCTTTTCTCTTCAGCGTAGAATACTATAATCATAATGATTATATATTGAATTTTGAGATACCAGAAGGCACCAACTCCACTCATTATCAGAGCGAGCTAGAACCCTCAACTGGTATCACCGAATTCAATTTGTGAATGAAACGATTGCGCCAACAGCCCCTTCCCACCCGCGTGTAGCCAAAACAAGATGCTGTGGTCATCTACTGAGATAAAATATGGTTATCCGTAATAATGAAGGGTGAAATTAATTAATTTGGAAAAATTATCAATTACAACCAAGTAGTCTTCGGCATGTAAAAGCCTCATTCGAGGAAAATTTAAGTAATACTAAGCAATAAGGTTTAGCAACGAGTTGCCTTACCACATACCGAATTTAGAAATAGCAGTCAAAGGGTTATAGCTATTTCTTCTACTAAAAAGGGAGATCTCAGTAAAAACAGCATTTGGAAGGCACAAACAGGTAAGAGAGAATGAATTGACCGCAATCTATCATACATTTTTTTAGTATCCACGGACGTACGTTTCGAAATCAAGTTTTAAGGAAAGCATACGAATTAAATATTAAATATTAAATAATAATAATTCTATCTTACCGAAACTTCTTTTCTCTTCATCAGCGTAGAATACTATAATCATAAATGATTATATATTGAATTTTGAGATACCAGAAGGCACCAACTCCACTCATATCAGAGCGAGCTAGAACCCGCAACTGGTATCACCGAATTCAATTTGTGAATGAAACGATTGCGCAACAGCCCCTTCCCACCCGCGTGTAGCCAAAACAAGATGCCGTGGTCATCTACTGAGATAAAATATGGTTATCCGTAATAATGAAGGTTGAAATTAATTAATTTGGAAAAATTATCAATTACACCAAGTAGTCTTCGGCATGTAAAAGCCTCATTCGAGGAAAATTTAAGTAATACTAAGCAATAAGGTTTAGCAACGATTTGCCTACCACATACCGAATTTAGAAATAGCAGTCAAAGGGTTATAGCTATTTCTTCTACTAAAAAGGGAGATCTCAGTAAAAACAGCATTTGGAAGGCACAAACAGGTAAGAGAGAATGAATTGACCGCAATCTATCATACATTTTTTTAGTTATCCACGGACGTACGTTTCGAAATCAAGTTTTAAGAAAGCATACGAATTAAAATTTAATATTAAATAATAAATAATTCTATCTTACCGAAACTTCTTTTCTCTTCAGCGTAGAATACTATAATCATAAATGATTATATATTGAATTTTGAGATACCAGAAGGCACCAACTCCACTCAGTATCAGAGCGAGCTAGAACCCGCAACTGGTATCACCGAATTCATTTGTGAATGAAACGATTGCGCCAACAGCCCCTTCCCACCCGCGTGTAGCCAAACAAAGATGCTGTGGTCATCTACTGAGATAAAATATGGTTATCCGTAATAATGAAGGGTGAAATTAATTAATTTGGAAAAATTATCAATTACACCAAGTAGTCTTCGGCATGTAAAAGCCTCATTCGAGGAAAATTTAAGTAATACTAAGCAATAAGGGTTTAGCAACGAGTTGCCTTACCACATACCGAATTTAGAATAGCAGTCAAAGGGTTATAGCTATTTCTCTCTACTAAAAAGGAGATCTCAGTAAAAACAGCATTTGGAAGGCACAAACAGGTAAGAGAGAATGAATTGACCGCAATCTATCATACATTTTTTTAGTTATCCACGGACGTACGTTTCGAAATCAAGTTTTAAGGAAAGCATACGAATTAAATATTAAATATTAATATAAATAATTCTATCTTGCCGAAACTTCTTTTCTCTTCAGCGTAGAATACTATAATCATAAATGATTATATTGAATTTTGAGATACCAGAAGGCACCACCACCCACTCAGTATCAGAGCGAGCTAGAACCCGCAACTGGTATCACCGAATTCAATTTGTGAATGAAACGATTGCGCCAACAGCCCCTTCCCACCCGCGTGTAGCCAAAACAAGATGCTGTGGTCATCTACTGAGATAAAATATGGTTATCCGTAATAATGAAGGGTGAAATTAATTAATTTGGAAAAATTATCAATTACACCAAGTAGTCTTCGGCATGTAAAAGCCTCATTCGAGGAAAATTTAAGTAATACTAAGCAATAAGGGTTTAGCAACGAGTTGCCTTACCACATACCGAATTTAGAAATAGCAGTCAAAGGGTTATAGCTATTTCTTCTACTAAAAAGGGAGATCTCAGTAAAAACAGCATTTGGAGAGATCTCCCTTTTTAGTAGAAGAAATAGCTATAACCCTTTGACTGCTATTTCTAATTCGGTATGTGGTAAGGCAACTCGTTGCTAAACCCTTATTGCTTAGTATTACTTAAATTTTCCTCGAATGAGGCTTTTACATGCCGAAGACTACTTGGTGTAATTGATAATTTTTCCAAATTAATTAATTTCACCCTTCATTATTACGGATAACCATATTTTATCTCAGTAGATGACCACAGCATCTTGTTTTGGCTACACGCGGGTGGGAAGGGGCTGTTGGCGCAATCGTTTCATTCACAAATTGAATTCGGTGATACCAGTTGCGGGTTCTAGCTCGCTCTGATACTGAGTGGAGTTGGTGCCTTCTGGTATCTCAAAATTCAATATATAATCATTTATGATTATAGTATTCTACGCTGAAGAGAAAAGAAGTTTCGGTAAGATAGAATTATTTATTATTTAATATTTAATATTTAATTCGTATGCTTTCCTTAAAACTTGATTTCGAAACGTACGTCCGTGGATAACTAAAAAAATGTATGATAGATTGCGGTCAATTCATTCTCTCTTACCTGTTTGTGCCTTCCAATGTGTTTTACTGAGATCTCCCTTTTTAGTAGAAGAAATAGCTATAACCCTTTGACTGCTATTTCTAAATTCGGTATGTGGTAAGGCAACTCGTTGCTAAACCCTTATTGCTTAGTATTACTTAAATTTTCCTCGAATGAGGCTTTTACATGCCGAAGACTACTTGGTGTAATTGATATTTTTCCAAATTAATAATTTCACCCTTCATTATTACGGATAACTATATATATATATATATAATATATATATATATATATATATATATGCATATGGCTCAGTGGTTAGAGCGTCGAGCTTACGGTCGTGAGGTTGTGAGTTCGAATCCCGGACCGGCTGCATGTTATGTTCTTGAGCAAGACACTTTATTTCACTTTGCCCTAGT
>NC_043002.1:41164108-41169108 GCF_006345805.1 Octopus sinensis | reverse complement strand
TCGAGCTTTTTGTTGTTGTTATGTTTGTGTAAAGAAAGCAAACATCTTTCACTATGTTCTGGTTTCCTTTGTTGACAATCAGTTTAGTTTTATATAAACGAAATACTCCACTCGTTCTGATAGTCGAGAACATTTTGTTGTGCGTCCCGGCTGATGATACCATTCCTTCTTTTCTACATCTACAATTACACTGTAGCATGTAATTCCATCTTTTTAAAATGGTAGGTTGTGATTCGTATGCAACCATGTAGAGCAACCATGTAGAGCAGTGGTTCTCAACTGGGGTTCATATGGCCCCTGAAAGTCCATATAAAATGTTTGTGGGGTCCCATGCAACAGAACAGTAAACTGGGCGTCCACAATAGTATCCTAAGAGCCCTTGAAAAAACTTTGCTTGGGATGTATGTATTGGTATGTATTGCAAGAGACAGCTAGGTGTCTTTCCCTAACGTTTACACAGCTCAACTTAAACAGGCTAATGTGTAAAAAAAGAAAAAAAAAAGAAATAGGAATTTTGAATGAAGTTTCTATAAAACTAGCTTTTAAACATCGGATGTGTAGGAAGGTCTCGCAGAATAAAATAGTAACCAAAAGGGTCTACAGATAAAAAAATGGGTGAGAACCCCGGCTGTAGAGGTTATCACATTGGCTCAGATGTATATATGTAAACAAACACGCACACGTACACACACACACACACACACACACACACACACACATATCGTATTTGATGGCATAAAAAACGCAGTCCAATTTTGGCAGCGAATATTCAGAGAAAATGCTTTTAGTGCATTAACACATGTACTATAGGTCTAGCTTTGCATATAGGATCCGGGGTGATGTTTTAAGACATAAAACAAATAGTGCGTTCTGTATTCCATCAAATACGGCAATGTATATATGTGTGTATGTGCATGCACGCACACACACATAATACATACATATGTATATAATTTTATTATATGGATTGATAAGAATCAAGGCACATCAACTTGTAGGACGCCAGTAATGGTTGGGAGCGATATGTAGATACTAAATCCAAATAGTGGAAATGCAAGTACCAAATCCAGTTTAAGCCATAGATACGACTAAGGGATGGGTACTTGGTGTAGCGTAGATATAAAACCTAAACACAAATGGCGATTAAAATTTAAGATAACTGTTTCAGTAATTTTATCTATTTAATTCAACCATAAAGGATTTTATCATAATATAAAATCCACCATCATCAGATAAAATTTTTACTGGTGCCTGTCTTCTTCTGTGGTTCCACATTACTTACTTCTTCCCCACAGGTAGTGTAGCACCAACCACTTTTTATTTCTGTCTCTCCTTGTCCTTTTCTAGTGGTGGAGGTCGCCTCGCTCTAATATCGCAGAATCCTCCCTTCCACTCTGACCTTTAAAATTGTCTCTCCCACTGATACTTTCGACCATTTTTACGATGTCCTCCTCCGCGATTTGCAACACCATGTCAAGGGTTTGTCCCTTCCAGTTCCTATGAGGTGTTCGGGTGGCCTGTAGCACCACCACCTTCTCCTCCATTCCAAGTAGTAATCCACCTCTGGGGGTATTTCTTCCACCCTAACCCTGGAAACACGTCTCCCAAGGTATAAGGGTAGAAGAACTACCTCATTCGTTTTCAGCGGTGTTGCCGAGTGTAGCCGGGCGGTAGCTTCTTTTTCGAACTACACTTCTATCGTTCCAAATTTTTTACTTCTGGCAAGGTACGAAATCCCTTGCCAGACTGGTCTTAACGCCTTTTCTATCTGTACCGTAGACATGTTCTCAATTTTTCCAGCTGCCATCGAGTACGTCCTATAAACTACCGTTCTTTTCGTTGTTTTCTTTAAGACTTCTTCACGGGGGAACACCTTTACTTCGGTACCCACCCTTTTCAGTATTCCCTTATACTTGCTTACATCTCCCATTCTTATGTCTTCGTACTTTTCTTCCATCGCTGCAGCATAGCTTCCTTTTTCCATGGCTTTGTCTATTTTCTTGAGGCACTCTACCATTTCTTCCTCGGACGACACATAGTCCGAAGACGGGTAGCTTTCAACGTTTGACTCAGAACAACTCAAACCCTCGCAACTCCTCGTTCGACGTCCCTCCATCACACAAGAATAAAACGTCGCACAGCCAAAACACACGTCTATCTCACACAAATCCAACAAAACGAATGAACCACGGTAAACCGGAAGCGAGCTTCTTTCCGCACAGCCACACCTGTGCATATATACACACATATACATAAGTATATATATACATACGTACGTGCGTACGTACGTACGTACGTACGTATGTATGTATGTATGTATGTATGTATGTATGTATGTATGTATGTATGTATGCATGTATGTATGTATGTATGCATGTATGTATGTAACTCGCTCCCCGTAAGATAATTGAAAATGTAAATTAACATAACCATTACTTAGCCACAAAACTAGATATGAACTCACAACTCACCCTTTGTAGCCACCCCTATTCCATCCAGCAGCATACACATTCTCTACTCAGACATTTTTGACACATTTTAACAATAGCAAAACACACACACATACACACATACACACTCTCTCTCTCTGTTTCTCACACACACATACTCACATACACACACACACACACACACATATCAGGCTTCAGTTTTAAAATCTTATTCTGTTTAGCTATAGATCTTATAATGTCATTCCAACCTCACTTAACGAAATTGAAAGACAAGAAGACAATAGAGCAGGAAACAGCGCGTACATAATTCCAAGCTAAATACTTAAACACTTGAGTTGTCAATATATGTATTAAAAATATATATATATTAAGAGCTAATCTGATGTTAGCAATAAGTCTGAAAACATTTATTTTTCACTGCATAATATTAGAGAATAATAATACCTCAGTTATTAATATTACTGAAGTATGGTCTCTCTTCTTTTTGCTCCTTCTGTTGCTATTGTTGCCGTTTGCTGCAGCGCAGGCAAGATCGAGGTGACCTATGATTAATTATGTTGCCATGATGACCTTGTCATCTGTTTTTAAGACTTAATGTATGTATCTAGAACTACGTTGTCCTACGTATATGCTAGTGTTAACAGCGAAGGTGCTTGGCTTAGTGGTTGGGAGTTCGGTTCAAGACGTTAAGGTCGTTGGTTCATTTCATGGATCGAACAGCACGTTGTTTCCTTCAACAAAGCACTTCTTTTAACGTTTTACCTGTCTTCTAAGCTATAATGAGTACCAGGCGCATGCTGATGTAGCACACACACACACACACACACACACACACACACCACACACACACACACACCACACACACACACATTCTCTCTCTCACCCTCTAGCTGTAACACACTGGATATTCCGCTGGGTCAAAGGTGAGCGGTCCGAGAGTGGGTTTCTGTCTTCTTGTAACTACTGCGAGGTACCCTTCCTATGTCCAGGGGTCGGCTTGTCACGACTCTTCAGTTCCTTCTGTTTTGTGCTGCAAGCATACAATCAGCCAGGATCTTGTCAGTCCATTCTTTATTGCCGTATTAGTCCCCCAACATCTTTGACGACCTCTTGCTCTCTTCCTCTCTGTCAGTATGATCTTAGGCAGTTGCTCGTGACGCCCTAAATGTCTAAAATGTCAGATTTGTGAACTTAATTGTCGACAATAAATGCCTTTGGACTTTGCAAATACTTAAGCACATAAAACAATGAACGAAAGTCATGGTACATGTTATCAGGTCAAAATCACTCGCGATTAATAAATGGAATGAGCCAAGGAATATAATCAAAATGTGACTTTAATTTAGAGAAATTAAATCAGTGACTTTAATTTAGAGTTAGAAGTTATGAGCAGATGTACTGGATAACGTTCGCCCAAAACTCTCGATTAATCGAACTCTCCCTAGTGGTAAATGTTAGCGATTCTCAATGAAAAAGGGAGGTAACTTCAAGAAATTTAAAACAAATTTCACAAGGTATATGTACTTTCTTGGGAGCGGAGGGAATCTGGATTTTGGAAGCAAGAGGACGGTTACAGACCAGGGTTATTATAACAACATTATAGGCCCTAAGCAAAGCAATGCACTAGATAATATTGGGCACTTAAGCCTTTGGGCCTTTGGGCCAACTAGTCATTGCGGCCATATCTTAAGATACCACAGCTGCAAACATCTTTCAGTCCTTTTACACCATGCCAGCAATATACAGTCATACTTGAACCAGCTTCTTCGATCGACGTAGTTTAGTTATTCATAATTTTTTTACACGTTATAAGAGTTGCGTAGATTTTTGACAAAGCATATTAGAAGAAAATAAATTCACGAAAATGACATTTAATGCAATGAACATTAAAATGCTAATAAGACAGTGATGAGGAGCTGATTATATTAGTCAACGATTATTGTTATCTTAATTATTCGATAATGTTGTTTTCAATTGAGACACCAGGTCAGCCATTTTGAGAGAGAAAGAGGAGGATAGTCGATCGAATCGACTCTAGTTCTTGTCTTGTACTATTTTTTATCATCAGCCCCAGGGAGATAAAAGGCAAAGGTGACCTAGGCAGGATTTGAACTCCAGATGCTAAAAAAAAACATAGCAGAACTGTTCTAACGATTCTACCAATTCACTACCATTAGTTATTCTGATAATATTAATTTTTGGGTAATATTGCGTCTTTTATTTCAATGCATGATTATTTCTAACTAGCTTTTCTTCATGCTTGGTTCATTACATATGCTAATACTACCTTAATTATTATGTTTTTATGTGGATAGCACTACCAAGTGAACTAACCGAAACAACTTCCTTTCTTAAGATGGTAGGTTGTAAAATAAGTGATATTTAGTTGTTATTTCTAACATTTCAAGCAACTGCATAGAAGCTCTCTCATTGGTTCCTCCACAATGAACTAATGTGGAGGCCTATATATGGTCGCTCAAAATGCAATAAATTAGCTAAAATTTTTTAAAATCATTTGCCGTCTTAAAAACATTATATAGTGAAGTCTGA
>NC_043002.1:41159108-41161608 GCF_006345805.1 Octopus sinensis | reverse complement strand
CCCGCTGATACTCCCAGCTTGTCTTCAAACTTTGTTGTCGGCTTGCGTGTTCGTTATTCAAGACACTGTTCGTCACCCGAAATGCTTTATATTCAAAAAATTGTGCATAAACCGATTTGTTTGTAATGGGAGGCATTCCTAAATGAGGTCCCAATATATATGTAGACGAAATTTAAGAGGCAATCTGGTATTAGTCTGCAAATACTTATTTTCATTGCACAACAGTAGCTAATATTGGGTTATGTGATAAATTCGGTAATTTTCTCCCCATTTATATTTTAATACTTTCCTGTTATTTGAATTAAACCCCAAAATATATTTTCATCGTATTGCTTTATGATTTTTCTGTAGATTTATTCTTCTTCTACCACTTTTGTTTGCTGCTTTTAAAATTTTAATAAATTTCAACGGTTTCAGACATATGATAATGAAATGCAAAGTAGAAAAACCTACACAAAAAAAAGAAAAAAATGAACGAATTTATCTGACAACACATAATTGTTTAAGTATAGATCGTCTTCTTATCGTTGTTGTTGTTGTTGCTGTTATTTGATCCTTGGTCAGCATAGATCGAGTAGACCTACAGTTAAATGCGTTTCATTTAAGACCATCCTGTCTTTTAGGGATTTGTCGAGGACCCACTCCATCTAATCTTCTAACTTTTACTTACTTCAGTAAAACGACTGCGACCATGCAGGGGTGCTCACAACCTTGAGGGATTTAATTGAACAAATTGATCCAAGTACTTTTTTTTATTTAAATTTAGGTACTTATTCAATCGATATCTTTTGCCGAAACACAGGGATGTAAGCAATCCCAAACCGTTTGTCAAGTGGGATGGACAAATACAAAAGCTCACATATGTATGTATATATATATATATATATATATATATATATTATATATAGATATATATATATATATATATATTATTGGTGAATTGAAGAAATGGAGCTGAACGCAGATTGAACAGAAATCGTTTTATTTCATTCTACACGTGTTTCGAAGGCACAAATTACCAAAATCCGATTGAATAATGGGACCATATTGTGTCTTTCTCTTCAGGAAGAAAAAAGGAAATCCGTTAGAGAAACAAAAACAGAACAGAGGCGGAGCAAAAACCAAATCGAACTATGCTCCTAAGAGCCCATGGCGAAACTGTTTATCAGTGTATGCTGAGAACCGGTGGCTGAAGAATTCTACAGGTCAGGCATCGGTCAATCATGTGGGTGAGGGTGTATAGATGTTCTTAGTGACCGAGAATAAAGTTCTGACTATTAAAGGAATATTGGATGTTTTATAAGGGCGAGAAAAAATCTACTTAGAGACGTGTGTGTGTGTATACTGTTCTATTATGTGTGTGTTGGCGTAGGGGTAGAAAACATTTTTTGTGTACGTGTGTGCGTTTGATCGTTCGGCTGTCAGTGGCTACTGCCGTGATAACCGTTGGGTGGCAGAAAGAAAAAAATATATATATATTATGTTTTATGTGTGTGTGTGTTCATCTGAGCCTGCCTTGTCAAGGAAACCCCCCGCTGTGAAAAAACCAAGCCCCGTTTGTCTTACAGGAGTAATTCCCCTTGCAGTGGATAATCGTAGATATCTTAAAGGCTATTTCAGAATTTGTTACTAAGGGCTATGGGTGCCGGTATTATTTATAAACGCTATTTAAAAGCCAGATAAGTGTAACGCCGCCAATGGGGGCATCGAAAAGCCGACTATATATATATATATTATATATATATATATATATATATATATATATATATATATATATATATATGAGTGTATGTGTATGAGATTGTCTTACAAATACATATATACATATGTATGTATACACACACACCACACACACACACACACACATAATATATATACGCGATGGGCTCTTCTACTATAACCTGAGACCTATGGTAGAAAATACCTAAGGTGCCATGTAGACGAACTGAACCTGAAACCACGTGATTCTAAAGTAAGCTTCTTAACCACACAGCCATGCGTAATGTTCTTATTTAAGTTACAGAGTTTGATATGATGGAGGTTTTGTTGTTTATTTCTAGCAGGGTAAACGACTACGCAAGAAGCTCCTTTGCTGGTTTGTGTGATAGGAGAGAAACTTGGTTACTGTTTCTTCCAGATCGAGCAACGACACATGTAGACTTTTACTGATATTTCGTTATTTTGCACAAAATATGACAACTCTTTATATGTACGTTTCCTTTGCATTCCTGCTTTTAATTTATATATTTCGCCAGCTTTGTACAGCTGAAATTATTCTGCAAGGTGTTGAGGTGTGCATGACTATACTAAAATTGCAACAGTCGGATCTCAGTCTGTACTGACAGAACCAATGTTTGTCTTTGTGATGTCTACCCCTCATCTGTGTCCTTGTGGCTAAAGAAAAAATGATTAATTTCAGATTTATTTTATGTTCAACTAATCCCACAGATATTTCCGCTGAAATGTGGATCTGCACCTGGAAAGTTCCTGTCGAAGATGG
>NC_043002.1:41111608-41156608 GCF_006345805.1 Octopus sinensis | reverse complement strand
GTATTGAAAATTCCTCATCACTGTTCATATTAAAAAGCAACATTTTCAACAGCTTATTATTCATTTATTGCTTTTTATTGTTTTGTTTTTTTCGTATTTTTGTAATGGGTTTTCGAGGCAAGAATTATTCCTAGATCCAATGCTTGTAAAACTGCAGTGCAATTTGATAGAAGATACTCGACCCGGACATTATCTAAATGAAGCAGTTTGCTGTGCAGAAAATACTTTTCTATTTTATCTTTTACACTTTCTTGTCAAAGTGACAAACAACTCTCTTGACATCCAAGCTATTTTTGTTGACATATTTAACCAAAAGATACTTTACATTTTCGAAGTTTCCAGGAAATTTTGAATAACAAAGGGACATAATTTTTCAGTTCTTGTCGCGGTACAAACAAGTTTTGTTGTTAGGATATCTCTGGTCGCTTGAGGTAACAACTAAAAAGAAAATTGACTCATCTGCAATAAATATATTTTCTTTGTTGTAGGAAAAAGTTTCTTTATTTCCCCTTCTTGCCACTCAATCGTTTTTTTTTTTTTTGTTCTGGAACGTCAGTTACTTCACCATAGAAAGCTTAGGTTAAGATCCCATAATATTCATGGAATCGAATCAGCCATCCGAAACCAGCCTGAAAATTTGAGGCCACACAAAAATTTTGCCGTATCCAAAGATTTCTCTTGATTAGGTGCGGCCTTCGTACCAACTCGATATTTATTTCATTCTTATCGTTATTTGTACATTTTGTTTCCTGCTAATGTAAACAAAACACAAATACTCGCAGACGCACAAACTGACGCACAAATTGACGCACAATTGTAACAGATTTATTAAAGTACTAAAACGGTTTCGGCAATTTTTCGTTTATCAATGTTAAATATATATATATATAAACAGAGATTTTAGGAGAGGTTAAAGTTACAAGGGAAAGCTCGAAAAAAAACATGTTTAAAAGATCACTGAGATAGACAGTAATACAAGCTCAAATATTTGGTGAATTTCATAACAGTCATACACGATTAAAAGTTCAGTAATATTGAGTTATATTAACAACTAGCAGTATCGCCCGGCGTTGCTCAGGTTTGTAAGGGAAATAACTATAAAGCATTTTTAGAGAGTTATAGCCAAAAAACAGCAAAAAAATGATGGTAAATTTTTTTTGATAGTTAAAAAAGGTGGAGTTGCGTCCCCTACACAGTTTGTGGTTTGTGTTCCTGATTCTCGACCCCATGTCGAATTTATCGATTTTTTTCAGAACTGGGGGAACTTTTCAAAATTTTCGCTGCGTTAGTTTTGAATTATGACATTGGGCTATGTGTGTGTCAAGTTTCATCAGAATCGGTTGAAAGCCGTGGTCAGGGTGAGGGTACAAGCAAACAGACACACAGAAACACGCACAGACAAACTGCCGTTTATATAGAGAGAGATTAGATACGCTGAAGTTTTTTTTTTATATAAAAAGAGTAAGAAAAAGGTTCAAGTTCTGATTGTTTGTAAATTTAATGACGCCACTTGCTTTTGTTCATCTATAGTCTAGTATTCTGACTGGCTGTTTTACGTATGCGTTGGTTAAATACTTATGTTTGGCAGAAGTCCAGCGTTCTGGTTGGTCGACTTCTCCTTGATGTTGATTGTTTGTCGACCGTTTTGATCCTTCTCCCTAGTAGAGATCCAGTGCTCTGGTTGACTGATTTTCTGCTTACGTCGTTTGTTTTTGAAAAACCATTTGATAACTTGTTTTTTATCTGACGATCGTCCAGCTTTCTGGTAGGTTGATTCTCTTAAGAAGCCACTGGTCTCGCTCAGTTCAATGCTTATTTGTTTTTCCTAAGAGTCCGGTTTTGACCAAAAAAATTCTACTGGTTAAGTTTAGAGTGACTTCAGCAACTGGTGTTTGAGAAGATCTAAGGTGCTATTGTATAGCAGTTTGGAGTTAGGGTTTCTAAGTTACATAAACTTTGGATTTGTTCCTATTGTTTCTGGTCGGTTTTCATGAATAAATTGGAGGTTCTCATTTTAGTGAGTTGTGGTTTAAATTTCTTAAGCATATTTTCTTTATCTAATCGGAATTGGGCTGAAGTGTTTCCCGCGTATATCAATACGCTGGAAAGAGAGGGGAAATCTGGTATTTTGGATATTTGTTCGCGAGGCACTGATTTAGATGTTTACTTACGGGAATTTTTCTAGTTGTGGGATCCCGAATTTGCTACTGGTGTACTGTCATTCTCTCTTCCAGTACATTCTCTCTACATTCGACCCATGTAGTCCCTATTGCACCCGTCGCATTTGAGAACATAAATCAAGTTCCTCGACGCTCAGGTGGTATGATTTTTATGGTGTGTGTTTGCCCTGACTTGAATTCAAATGTTGAAGCTTCCATAAGGTTGATGCAGACCCGCAATTAGTGCATTAGCACGGTTGCAGTTTTTGACAAGTGGGGTTCTATTTTTGGTGGGCAATTTGGAGCTAGTAAGTAACCTTTTTAGAGATTTTAGTTGTCTCTTATTTTTAACAATTTTGTGTTTCGAGTGCTTACACACACACACACACACACACATATATATATTAAGACTACCATTGGTTTCATGTTAAGAAAAATATCTTAACACGAAACTAATGATAGCCTTAATACACAAATAAAGAAATTCTATCCACCAATACGGTGTTGAGCATTCAATTTCGTCGTTCGACATTTATGTGTGTGTGTATGTATGTATGTATGTATGTATGTATGTATATATGATTGCTTCATCTTGACAGATGATAGCCGTCCTATCACCACACACACCACACCCCGTCACATAAGCGCAGTCTCTCCGTTGACGAGCCCTCAGATGACCTTTAAGCTGCTGACTGACAGGGTTTAAAACACAAGTGACAGATATTATTCAATTTTCTTTTACATCTTTGTTATACACTGCTGGTCCCAATGAGCTTCCTCGTATTGTTGTAGCTTTCGAATGATGCCACCTTGATGGTTGGGCGGGTAAGTCAACATTCTACCGGAAAAGAACGCCAGGTCGTCGCCATGATATGCATTTACAGCTGAGCGAATTGAAGCAACGTGCAATGAAGAGTTCTGCTCAAGATCATGACGCGCATGTACACGTGTCAGTATATCATACACACACACACACACACACACACACACACATACACACACACACACACACACCACACACACACACACCACACATACACACATATATATATATATTATGAGGTGCATTCCAGAAATTTTGAGACATTTTCAGTAGAGACATTCATTAATTTCAATGAAGCACGAAACTCTAACCTCCTTCGAAGTACTATCCTTTGATTTCAGTGTACATGTTGCAGCGCTCCAGTCACTTCATGAAGGCACCGAGGAAGTTCTCCAGAGTGAATGTGTCCAGAAACATTGTCACAATCTCCACCTTCTCAATGTCTTCAAAACGACTGCTCCCGAGGTACTCCTTCAGCTTGGGGGATCAACCAAAAGTCACAGGAACCAAGGTCTCGCCTGTAGGGAGGGTGAGGGACAGTTTTGATGCCCAAATCTGTCAGGTAGTTGCTCACCAGGATGGAGCTGTGAGAAGCAGTGTTTGGTAGGACATGTTCAAAGTGCTGTTAAAGCCATCAGCTTCAATCCGGAATAAAAGTTGGCAGGTCAGCTAATTTGATGTATGGTAATGTTATATTAAAATTACAACAGCTATAACTACCTCTCCTATAAAAAAGTCTTCTGGAATATCTCTCGTGGATAAACACACACACACATCTATGTATATATATATGTATATATATATATATATATAAAGGGTAAAGACCCCCTTCGGTCATGAGTGACCATGGGTTTGCACCTAGAGAGTTACCCTCTGAGGCACAAGTCTGGGCAAGGTTTTTTTTATGGAAGACCAGTAGTCGCCCATGCATACCGGCCTCCCCTCTCCACGCCACCAGTGTTATCCAAGGGAAAGACAAAGGTCGATACAGCTTGGCACCTGTGACGTCGCAACTCATTTCTACAGCTGAGTGAACTGGAGCAACGTGAAATAAAGTGTCTTGCTCAAGAACACAACACGCAGCCCGGTCCGGGATTCGAGCTCACAACCTCACGATCGTAAGCTCGACGCTCTAACCACTGAGCCATGCGCCTTCATATATATATATATATATATATATATATATATATATATATATATATATATATATATATATTATATATATATATATATATATATAATATATATATATATATTATATATATATATATATATATATATATATACATACATATAAATACCTATATATTTATATATATATATATAATATATATATATATATATATATATATATATATATTATATATATATATATATATATATATATATATATATATATATATATATATATATATAATATATATATATATATATATATATATATATATATATATATATATATATATATATATAATATATATATATATATATATATATATATATATATATATATACATACATATAAATACCTATATATTTATATATATATATATGTGTGTGTGTATGTATGTATATACGAGCAAAAAGACCCCCGTCCCATGGACGATGCCGAGTTGTTAAACATTTAAAGCAAATTTTCTCAAAAAAACTTGTCCGACTGTCCCATTTTGTGGCATTATTTCAAGCCAGCCAGCTTTTTTGGCGCAAACTGCACGTGCATTTTTCTCGCGTACGCGTAGTATCGATCGCAACAGCTGATGTACTTGAGAGTACAAATGCACGTTCCCACGGCTTTATCGATCGCATTCTCACCTGGAATCGAATTTTGTAATATTTTCAAGACTTATACACGCCCTGATACCGTCGGTATCTACATATCAAATTTGAGCGCAATCGGATGGAGGATGCCCGAGACCATAGAAGACACACAGACAGACAGAACGGATTTTATATAACAGATATATACATGTATGTATATATACTTTTCCTGCTCATATACATATATATATGTATACATATACATATACATGTATTTCTGTATGCATGTGTGTGTGGGTGCGTACACACAAGCACACACATTTGTGCGCAACACGCTTATTCCTACGTAAAAAAACAATATATGACATGAAAACCAGCATGTGATTTATCGACGGACCATACAAAACTTCCAATGCAAAATATATGCTTCATTTTCAACCAGCAATAAAGCATTTTGTTATTTGACGTCATACTGTTCAGAGCACACGTAATCATTCATTTACTCGTCAATAATGAAAATATAACAATTTCCGGATCTCATAATTTACTGTAAGTAAAAAAATTTTTTGAATCCTATATTAAGGTGACAGGAAACCAGTCAACTGTTGTTATCATGCATTATTATAACACCATTCCGGAGGGGAGAAGACTACCACAATTATCTTATATTGTTAAGCATTTAACTTGACAACGCTTTCAAATACTTGCTTGCAACGGAAAAATGTATTTTATATAATTAAAATATGGTGGAGATGATGTGTACGTGTGTGGGTAATTGTAGTGTATTAATATTTTGTTATTGTATACAGTTGAATTTTAATAAAATATGTGGTTGTTTGCGATTATACAAATAAAACAGAATTATTGAATATAGGAATTACAAGTTATTAACATGGGCTTAATTTGTTAAGAGCTACAAATGGTTATACATTTGTCATATGCAAGTTGAACAATGAGAATCAAAACGATGACTAGCATATTTATTCTTAATACGTTCCGGCCGACTCGAACGTGATTATGCTAATCGTTGCTGTGTTTCGTCATAAGAGAATAACTTCTTTACGATGAATGTATACTCTTTTACTTGTTTCAGTCATTTGACTGCGGCCATGTGGAGCACCACCTATAGTCGAACAAATCGACCCCAGGACTTATTCTCTGTAAACCAGGTACTTATTCTATCGGTCTCTTTTGCCGAACTGCTAAGTTACGGAAACGTAAACGCACCACCATCGGTTGTCCAGCGATGTTGGAGGGGGGTGGGGGACAAACACAGACACACAAACACACACATATATACATATACATATACATATACATATACACGACAGGCGTCTTTCAGTTTCCGTCTACCAAATCCACTCACAAGGCTTTGGTTGGCCCAAGGCTATAGTAGGAGGCACTTGCCCATGGTACCACGCAGTGGGACTGAACCCGGAATCATGTGGTTGGTAAGCAAGCTACTTACCACACAGCCAATCCTGCGCTTGTTCATAAAACATTCGATTCATCAGCGCAAGATATTTTAGCAATGTCGAAACACCGGATTTTGCAAAGTACCTTCAGCTATAAACATATATTCGTCGTAAAGAAAATTGTTCTCCTGTGACGAAACACATAAGAAATAGGAACTTTCATGTTCGTATCTGCCGGAATGTATTAAGAATAAATATGTAAGTCATGAGTAAAAAATATTTGCATTAAACTTTTAAGAGAAATTACATAGTTTAACTTTGTATATATTTTGATGGGAATTTCATCCACTGATATATAAAAATGCTGCAAGGCAGCGAATTGGCCGTGTCATTAGATTATCTTGCGATATTCGATCCGCTTTCCTAGGCTCTGCGTCAAAATTTCGCTGACGTCAATTTTACCTCTCAACCATTTGGAGACGATAATGTACCGGTCCTATACTCAGATATCAAGGTCGATTTTTCTTCTTTTTTCTTTCTTACTTCCTTCTTTTGCTGGCATGTTTGTTTGTTTGTTTGTTTGTTTGTGTGTTTCTTTCTTTCTTCCTTCCATCCTTTCTTTCTTTCTTTCTTTCTTTCTTTCTTCCATCCTTTCTTTCTTTCTTTCTTTCTTTCTTTCTTTCTTTCTTTCTTTCTTTCTTTCTTCCATCCTTTGTTTCCTTCTCTTTTTCTTTCTTTCTTTCTTTCTTTCTTTCTTTCTTTCTTTCTTTCTTTCTTTCTGTCTTCCATCCTTTGTTTCTTTCTCTTTTTCTTTCTTTCTTTCTTTCTTTCTTTCTTTCTTTCTTTCTTTCTTTAGGAAATCAGATTTCATCAGAGCATGAAGGGGAAAGACTCAACCAGGTAAAAATTATGTCCAGTACATAACCTATATCATGACGATACCGTTACGAATTCTTCAGGTGTTGAGGACCTAAGGATACATGCATTATTGAGATATATACACCACCTGTAATTTGTATGCAAATTTAGTTACTGAAGTAAGAATGTTGTGTGCAAATAGGGATTCATATATAAACTAGTGTGTGTGGTGTGTGTGTGTGTGTGTGTGTGTGTGTGTGCGTGTATCAATGTCTATGATTGTGTTTACGCGGGTCTAAAACTTAACAGTGCTGTTGTCTAAGTTGCGTCACTTTATGTTACGTAACTTATAGTTTCGATTAATTACAATCAATAAAATAGGTACCACGCGCTGAAATAAATCCTGAGTCAATATGATCGATTAAAATCTTGAAAGCTGATGCTTTAGCATGGCTGCTGTCAAATAAACTAAAACAAGTAAAAGAGTGAAAGCTTATCTTCGATGACAAATGGATAAGAAACTATCATTTTTTGAAACTAAGTCTTAATAACATTAAAGCATAACGAAAGCGTAGTTTTCAACATCTTCTTCCGTTCATTTTTTTTCTAATACCCTGAAAGCAGAAGATAACACTTTGTGAATGGTCGTAAATTTGATAAATTTTTGGTAGGAATTATATAGTTTTCCTGATATTTCATACAGCTGTATATAAGGAACTGTTCACCTCGTTGTGGTGATATTGTCTTTTTAAGCGTTTGTATAATATAATTGTCAAAGACGATTCAACAGACTCTGTGGAATTGTTAAGAGATAAAATGTAAGCATAGTCATGTTATCGCTGCCAGAAAGCAAATTTGGGCCATGAATAATGTACTGATTGTGGAATTCCAAATCAATCTTGTACTCTTTCATATTTGCAGATATGCATTTCAGTCTTCCAGTAAGTGCAGATAATTAATGAAGCGCTTTTCAAGCAATATTGTCTTTAATCTTGAGATACGAGAGATATTGTTGTTGTGACTGATGTTGTGTTGTTTAGCTTCAGGTCGAGCATGATCGGGTAGATCTATATTTAAAGGCAATCCAACTGTGACTATACCGTATTTTTGAGGTTATAGTATTGGGTCTGTCCAAAAAGAAACCAGACTTTTAAAACAGCGCTCCAATCAACAAGTGCAGCATACTTGCGACTGCAATGCTGTGTATGAGTAACCTTGATTTTCATTTCAATCATAGTCATCATCACGCTACGTCAGTTAGTCATCCATCTACACTCGCTGGTATGAATATAGATTAGAACATTTTGTGATTTCTAGCGAATTGAAGGATTAAAAAAAACATCAACGTATATTGTGTGAAATTCTGTTTGGAAGTGAGAAAAGCTTTCAAGGTGATCTTTTCCGAATATTGCAACAGGACTAGGGAGAGGATTATTTGAGCCGTACTTAGTGTCTTGAGTGATACAGACGCTTCAAATTGGAAAAAGAAAAACATCCACTGAAGACAATTCCAAATATGGATGACCTCTCACGACAACGGAATATAGACACATTGCCAAAGTGAAACGCGTCGCCTGATTGTCTATGAAGTTTCCAAAGAAGGCATCTGTAAAAGTTCGAGCCACACGTTTTTTTTTTAAAAAAAGAGAATAATTAAAGATGCATCATGTTGCCGCAAAAATCTGCTGACAAACAGAAAGAGAACCGAGTCATAATCAGGCAGGAGATGTTCAATCGTTCTAATGTTGAGGAAGACCCATCTGAAAATTGTATGATCATAGATGGACAAACATGGGTATACGGCTACAATGTCGAAACAAAAGGGCAGCTTTCAAAGTCGGATGGATTATCAAGCCGCGACCAAAACTTTACGCCATTGTTGTTGAAGTGTGAAGGTGATATTGATAACCATTTGATCAGTAGGATGTCGTCCACCGTGAAGTTCTTCTACCTGGTCATACGATTTGTAAAGGGCCTTGCTTCTATCTCCTGAGGTAAATAAGAAGGACGGTGGTGGTGGTGGTGGTGGTAGTGGTGGCGGCGGTGGCGGCGGTAGCGGCAGCAGCGACGACGACGACTACGTGGTCCTGTCTCAGATTTCGTTAGTTGAAGTTTTATCACTTTTTCTACATAGCTTTCTGTAACAGTTGTTATTAGAAAATATTAACATGATCAGCTTAGGAAATTTCTCTACGATGTTCTCTACTTAATTTGAAACGAAAAATATATACAATTGGACACTAAAAGAAATACATACACCACGTCTACACACACACACGCACACATATACATACATACATACATACATACATACATACATACATACATACATACATACATACATACATACATACATACATACATATATAAAATACGTAAATATATATAGATTATGTATGTATATATGATTATTATTATTGAGTGAGAGCGCAATACATGCTATCAAAGTGACACTGGGGTACAATATATATGAAGCCCAATAATAATAATTATTATTACCATCATCATCATCATCATCATCATAGGGAGTCCATAATATCAACTTAATTACTTGACTTGTATTGCATGTTATTGACTTCGGAGGGATGAAAACAAAGCTGACCTCGGCGGGATTTGAACTCTGAACAAAAATAGCTCAAATATATACGCTAATGACTGCCAATTCAACACTCATTTCTTTATTTGCTACACATATAAAATATATAATGAGTTTTCCATCACCTCACATACAGCCATCGAAGAGAAATAATTGACAAGAGATAGGTAGGTTATCCATAACATGAAGAAGAAAGACAATGATTCCGGTGAGCATTATTAAAATTATAAATTTAGTCTTTCTGTAACAATAAATCGAATAGGACAAATCCAGACAACAGACTCAAGTATTATAACTACGTTAAGTAAATTGTGTTGGATATAATGAAGGTAAATCAAATTTTCACAAATACATCATTTCAACACATGATAAAAATAGCAGCAATTAATAATGAAATAAGATAATTATATGAAGTCATAAACAAGCTTAGCTTCCAGAAACATGGAAAAGTAAAGCACTTATGAATTGCAAATGTTAGAATACGGTTTGAATTCACGAGTTCGAACAAATGTCTGTGGAGTAGTTAGACAAATATGCAGAAAATATTTTGAAACTATAATTTAACATTATTTCTGTTTATGAGAAATCTCATTACACAATGTATGTTTGTTTGTATCAAGAGTTATGTATGCGTTTATATGAGACATATTTCTCATAAGAGTATGTGACGTTGTGTGAATCTATGCGGCATGGTTCTTTATAGTATATGAAAGCACGTTCTTTTCGTCAAGGGCGAATGCCAAGGTGTTAGAGAGAGAGAGAGAGAGAGAGAGAGAGAGAGAGAGAGAGAGAGAGAGAGAGAGAGAGAGAGAGAGAGAGTGTGTGTGGTGTGTGGTGTGTGTGTGTGTGTGTGTGTACGTGTGTGAGAAAATAATCTATTACTGGTGTTGAGGCAGAGATATAGAATCCTGCTGCACCTACGATAATCTTCAGTCAAAATCCAGGTCTTTTATAACACTGGAAAGAGTAAAGATTTGTAGGTAAGTGGTACATCGTTATTCAAACACAATATACTATGAAGTACATTAATATTTTTATAAGTCAGTACCACATCCCACTGCGTCAGCAGTGCTTGTTACATTATGTTTGAGGTTATTTCTACAGATATTCTGTGGAAACGATAGCCAACAGATTTTTGCTACAACGTTTCGTATCGAGACTTCAGATGTAAACAAGCAATGAGATCGGAGACAAAAATGAGCAATGAGTGTATATGCCATATTTCGGGACTTGTTGCCCCTTCATCAGCGCCCATCTAGCCACTCCTGTCTCCGAACACACGGCTTATATAGCCACCGCTTACGGCAGTGTTAAGTTATCGGATATACCAATTTACATATTAGACGCATTCCTGGAACTGGTATGTGAACATTAAAGGTAGTACTGACTTATAGAAATATTTAGTATACTTCATAGTATATAGTGTTTGCATAACAAAATACCACGTTATAAACCTTTAATGTTTATATACCAGTTCCAGGAATGCGCTTATTGGTATATCCAATAACTTAACACTGCTGTATACAGTGGCTATATAAGCAATGTGTTCGGATACAGGAGTGGGCTAGATGGGCGCTGATAAAGGAGCAACAAGCCCCGAAATATGGCATATACACTCATTACCCACTTTGTTTCCGATCTCATTGCTTGTTTACATGTGACGTCTCGATACGAAACGTTGTAGCAAAATTCAGTGCTGGCTATAAAATACTGGAAATAGTGTTTGGAAAGCGTGGATGCACTAAATCATTAATTGTCATTGGATGAAACTGGTAGCCTCTACTCCGTACGTTGTGGGGTTTTGATTGCCAGAAATTCCGATTTTGCGTTTATGCGAAAATAAAAATGTTTCGTGTGAGTCCTCAAAAGCCGAAATTTGCTTTTTAACGAACGACTGTCACTAATTGGTTATACTTGTGTCGAGGCTTGCTTATAACGCTGTCCGTAATCTATTTCTTTACTACCCACAAAGGACTAAACATAGAGAGGACAAACAAGGACAGACAAACGGATTAAGTCGATTATATCGAACCAGTGCGTAACTGGTACTTTTTTTAATTGATCCCGAAAGGATGAAAGGCAAAGTCGACCTCGGCGGAATTTGAACTCAGAACGTAGCGGCAGCGTCTATACTGTGGAGGTGAGCTGTTCACTACAGAAGGTCCTTTTCAAATTCAAAGTCTTGGGAGCTGACTTACGTATAGAAGTGTATTGAAAGGTGTGTCAAATAAATCTTTGAAGTGAAGAATTACAGAAGCATTTGCAGGAAATGTGTCGTATATAGTTTTTATATGCGAAGCAAAGACGATGGGTGGCGTATGAAGTATGACCGGATGTACTGAACCGAGCTGCAAATAGAACTTCCTTTATAGTTTTTCACGGCCACAGAGAGATCTTATTGATCAGAAAGTAGTGTATGAAAGACTGGATGAAGCAGCGCAAGAATTGTAATGTATGTTCCCAACGGAGAACACATTCAGTTGTTCTGCAGTTTTTATCTTTCTGAGTAAATGACATGGCCTCTCGAGGTTGACAACGTAATCGTATCTTTCAGGTAGCTGATGTTGTTCCTGCGCGTCTAAATGGACGAATCTTTGAGATAGTTTGGCATCGTGAATCGCTCCAGGGAGAGTTATCAGGCACTGTCGTTTTTTTTAAAACAAAATGATTACAAAAATTTGTTACGTGTAACAGAAGTATTAGATTGTATCATAGATAATGTAAATACATCGTGATAGGTAAAATTAATGGATTGTAATTCAGCTGAGCGGCTACTCGAATCATTAGTAATTGTTTATTCACAGTTTCCGTCTAAGAAAGCTGGCTGTGAGTATACGGTATTGTTAACGCGTAACGAGGCAGAAATACATCTAGCGATCTCATTAACCGCTACTGGGACGATTTCCGTCTCCTGATATACACTTATTGTGTTTTTAAATGCAGTTTGTCCCTAGCAGTTACTATCTTCAGATGAATACCGTCGTAAATTTTGCCTATCCCGATGTATTTACATTAATTATGGTACATAATTGTCAATAGAAATCATGTTGTAATTGTTGAGGAATCAGGTCATAATGGAACTTGTCACTAGCGAAAAACATGAGTGGATGAATATTCAAATGAATATTGGTGACGGAATTCCCGACAAAACGACAGTTCAACATAAGGTTGCGTAAAGCAAATTGGTTGACAAAAATGATTGCCATGCTAATGTTCAAGTAATACATTTTAACACATGATAAAAACAGTAGCAATTAATAATGAAATGAGAAAATTATACGAAGTCATAAACGAATTCATCTTCCAGAAATATGGAGAAATTCTTATGAATTGCAAATGCTGTAATATTGTCAGAGCTCACGTATCCAGTGAAATTACACAAATAGAAAATATTCTTAAAAACAATAATTTAACATGACTTCTATTTGTGAGGAGGAAAATAAAAAAAGAACTCATTTCACAATGTATGTTAGTTGGTATCAACGGATATATATGTTTACGTGAGACGGATTTCTCGGTATGCATGTGTGTGTATATATATAATAATTATTATTATTTGAGGGAATAAAATCCAAACTTACAGGGAATGAATACTATAATCATTTCTTAAATATAGCCACGAAACACGTATCGTTATTCTACCAATTATATACGTTTTTATTATTTTTTTTGCAATTTACTTAATCATTGACATTTTATTGCTATTTTAATTCAAATATTTCTATTATATGTAATTTTCTAGATGGTGTAATTTAATTGTTCATTTTGAATTGATAAAAGGTGTTTTTTTCTAATTTTATATATGTATATATATACATACACACACACGCATATATATATATAGTTCATAGATGAGGATCAGATAGTCTCCGTATAGAATGCACTTATTAGTGCTCAAGAGATTTAAACTTGAGCGGGTACAGGAATAAATGCAGTATAGCAGTAAATGCAGGGACAAGTAAGTTAGACAGATCAATATATAAAGTATATTAAACACATGAAATGCAAAAAATGTATATATATTTACATACAGAAAGGTCCGACTTACACAAAATACAAATGATATCGTGAATTAAAAGAGTTGAAGAAAAGTATTACAAATCTAGCAGCCGTTACTGGGGGCTCAGTAGTCCAAATCCATCTTTGAACTTCTTTCCTTTAACGTCTCAAATGTAAGATCTCTTTCCTGAAGAAGGAGGTTCGTCTCATCCTGCGATGGGATCAGTCTACAAATATTATTTTGGACCACCGAGCCCCCAGAAACAGCTGTTGGATTTGTAATACTTTTCTTCAACTCCTTTAATTCTGTATATCATTTGTATTCTGTGTAAGTCGGACGTTTTTGTATGAAAGCATATATACATTTTTTGTATTTCATGAATTTAATATACTTTCCATGGCACCTTCCCCTCTTCCATTCCAATTCAACCCGGATCCTTCCCTTGCTCTAGATCTCGCTGCTACACCTGTCCTTTCATTACCAATACCATCTCCCTCACTGGATCCAACTGGCACACCCTCCACATTAGAAACTATTTCTCCTGCACTTCCTCCAGCCTTATCTATTGCATTAGATGTAATCTCTGCAACAAACTCTACGAGATGTTCGACTACTTACGCTTGACCAACCACTCCACCTCTAATATCAGCGTCTTTGGCCTCGCCCTGCACCACGGATCCACACATTCCCGACTCCGCCTGGAACAGTGTTACATTTTCAGTCTACCAACACAAACTCCTCTCGGACTCAACACAACTCCCTCCTCTCAATGACTCTCTCTACATCCTCCTTAAAAAATAACTTTTTATCCTATCTTATATTCACTCACTTTTTGACACTTAAATTCGTTGTTTTCGATTTTTTATCGTTTTTTTCCCGTCGTAATTGTTTATTTTGATATTTTCATTTCATTTTATCTATTTATTACCTTTTTCTGTTGTATTAATTTTTTAATAATTGCATTAATTTCAAATTTATCCCTTTAATTTTTGTTTTTAATCTTGTATGTTATTTTTTATCTATCTTTTTATTGTTTTATTAATATTTTTTAATTGATTTTGTTTTTATTTTTTATTTCTTCATTTTGTATTTTTCTCTTTTTTCTCTATTATTTTTATCACTCTTATATTATTTTATTTCATATTTATATATATACACGCACACACGCACACATACACTCGTACATACACGCACACATACACGTACGCGCACACACATGAACACGCACCACACACACACAGCACACATACATACGAACATATACAACACGTACATAAACGCACACACACGCATACACATACACACGCATGCACGCATATACACGCACACACACACAGCACACATACATACGAACATATACAACACGTACATAAACGCGCACACACACGCATACACACACACGCGCATGTACGCGCATGCACGCACATACACGCACACACGCACGTACAGACACACATGCACGCACATAGGAACACACATATGTTTCCACACGCACAACCCCACACACGCACATACACACACTCACATGTACACATACGTGCACACATGCACACACACGCATACATACACACACATATACACACACACGCACGCACACAGACATGAACTCACATATACCTCCTATACACACCACACGCACACAACACACGCATACATGCACACACACACACGCACATACACATATACGCACGCATACAGACACGTACATAAGCGCACATTCACACATATGCACGAGCACACACGTACATACACACACACGCACGTGCACACACGCATAGGGACGCATATACACACACGCACACATACACATGCGCATACACATATACGCACACACACGCACGCACGCACATATAGCTCACACATACATGACACACACACGCACACAACACACACATACATGCACACACACTCGTACATACACGTGCAAAATTACATACACACGCACATACACGCACACACACACTTACATATACACACCCTTCACAGTGTCAGCCAAACACCATTCTACTGACCATCCCATCAGTGCACATGTGAAGGAACACACAACTACACAAAAGACCATCACTTCTGTTACCATAGCTGCCGAATTCTTCTTACAACATTAACAGACACGAAGTTCACTCAGACATACTCGTGGCATCCTGTCGGTTACGACGACGAGGGTACTGGATGGTATGGCGGCGAGCTGGCAGAAACGTTAGCACGCCGGGCGAAATGCTTAGCAGTATTTTCGTCTGCCGCTGCGTTCTGAGTTCAAATTCCGCCGAGGTCAACTTTGCCTTTCATTCTTTCGGGGTCGATTAAATAAGTACCAGTTACGCACTGGGGTCAATGTAATCGACTTAATCCGTTTGTCTGTCCTTGTTTGTCCTCTCTGTGTTTAGCCCCTTGTGGGTAGTAAAGAAATAGGTACTAGATGGTATGATCAACGGAACAGCCTGCTCGTGAAATTAATGTGCAAGTGGGTGAGCACTCTATAGACACATGTACCCTTAACGTAGTTCTCGGGGAGATTCAGCGTGACAAGGCTGGCCCCTTTGAAATAGCAAGAAAGGGTGAGAAAAAGTTGTAGCTAAAGAATACTGTAGAGTTCGCCACCACCCCCTGCCGGAGCCTCGTAGACCTTTACGTGTTTTCGCTCAATAAACACCCACAACACCCGGTTTGGGAATCGAAACCGCGATCCTACGACCGCGAGTCCGCTGCCCTAATCACTAGGCCATTGCGCCTCCACAGTCAGACATACACATATACACAGTTAATACCACACACACAACATACACACATACAGCACACACACTGTTACCACCACTTGCATACACACACGCGCGGGCATGCTGTTACACACACACAAACACACACACCCTCGCGTGCGCGATACATACAGACACTTCCTTCTCTTACACTCTCCTGTCTTAGAAAGAACTTTTTCTTCATCCGTTCTCTTCCGGTCATTTCAAAATGTAACTACATGTGGATTATTGACGATTTTTTTCCTCCATCTTTTTCTCTTGGACTTTCCTCTGTCTCCAGTTTCTGAAGAAGAGCTTTGCTCGAAACGTAAAACTAATTTTTTTCTTTCCCTGAGTGTCTATTAATACCTTGCATGTACCATGTCTTCGCGTTGTTTTTTCCTTCTTCTATTGCTTCTTGTTTTTTTTAGATCACACACACACACACACACACACACACACACACATATATATATATAGAGAGAGAGAGAGATAGTAATAATAATAATAATAATAATAAATAAATAAATAAATAATATATAAATATATGCATATATACATACATATATGTACATACCTACATATATATATATATATATATATATATATATATATATATATATATGTGTGTGTGTGTGTGTGTGTGTGTGTGTGTGTGTGGTGTGTGTGTGTGTGCGTGTGTGTGTGTAAAAGTAAAAAATATACAAACTGGGACAAGAACGTGAAACATTTAGAAGACGACACAAAAACCACGGACGGGACATTCGAAGCCCTCAATCATCAGTCAAGAACCGGATCATCTTCGCGATTTCGGCTGATTAATCTTGAGATATATATATATATAATTATAAGGGAGATACGAATTCACTTGTCTATATAAATGTGGATATGCTGGTTGACTTTTGTATCTTTCGATGTCGCTTGGTCGAAAATATAAAAGGTAGGTTTTCCTAGCATTTATAGATTTATGGGTAATATTATGTTGATAAGGAAATGAACCTTACAATTCTAATCCAGAAACGTACGTCCATAATTAATCCGAGGACCGTGTGATTTCGCTGTTTTTCTTCTTTGTCTTGCCATATGTGAGTTACAAATATTGTTGTCTATGGAGACTTATTTTTGTAGTAAAAGAAATAGTAGTTTTTTGGCTGCTATTTCTAATATTTTCGGTATGTGGTTTAAGCAACTTGTTTGCAAAAAACCTTATTATTATAATTATATAAATTTTTACCGAATATGGTCCTTTTCCATACCGAAATACTACTAGGTAAAATTTTTTGATTTTATTAAATTAATTATAATTCACCCTACATCTGTAATATATATGTATATATATATATATATATATATATATATATATATATATATATAATATATATATATATTATATATATATATATATATATATATATATATGCATATATGGGTACAGGACATCAAAAACAAAAATGTTCAACACAATGAGAAACGAAAACATAAAAACAATGATCGAACGCCACGCATCCTTTTCCAAGTATATATAAAACGTTATGTATGTATTTATAAGGGAAATTTTGCATGTTTTTTTTTTCATTATGTATGTATATAAAAACGTAGAGAGAATCGGAGAGGAAGAGCATGTGGGAGAAATACTTTTTTTCCTGGCGTTACGGAAAATAGAGCGCTGCGTCAAAAACCCATCAAACCTTTTTACAAAACTATGAAAGTAAGTTTTACGTGCGTATGTACTGAAAAGTAACCATCGCCATACACTGCAAATGATAGCTTCTGCTACCTACTTACTAAGTGGTTATGATTAGGGGAAATACCAGTTTTTCCATAAGTGGAAATAAAAATGTGCCGAGTGAGACAAAAGCTGAAATTTGCTTTGGTTTTTGAATACGAAAAAAAATATCTCCTCCCTCATTGGTTAAAATTGTCTCGAGGTTTGTCTCTAACGACAGACGTGATCGGAAACATTTCATGCAATGGAGAAGAGTTGTCGGCTGCTCATTAATACAATGGAAAAACAAAACGTAGACATAAACTTTACAAAACGTGTGGAGATGGACGTGACCAAGTTACATAAAAGCAAGCAGGGGACGGGAAGTCAGAGCGTGATACAATAAACATATTGAAAAATTCATAAAGACTAAAGAAATACAGAATATTATGTGTGTGTGTGTGTGTGTGGGTATATATATGTATGTATATATATGTGTGTGTATATATATATGTATGTACATGTAAATATATGCGTACACAAATATATATATATAATATATATGTACATGTATGCATATATATACGTATATATATATATATATATATAATATATATATATATATATATAATATATATATATATATATATATATAATATATATATATATATATATATATATATATATTGTGTGTGTGTTGTGCGTGTATGTGTGTGTATATGTATATATTTACAAGTATATGTATATAAACAATAATTATATACATAGATGATGATAATGGTGTTAATAGTGATCATGATGACTACGACGACGACGACGACGACGATGATGATGACGACGACGATGATGATGATGATGATGATGATAGAGCATTTGTGTCTCGTGGATACTGGAATCATTCCACATAAATAAGGTAGCTCCAGCATTGCTGCACTGTGTCCAAAATTGATAACGATCATCTGATTCAGACATGTTAAAACTTCTGACCCCGTATTAAACCTACTAATGATGCTAACGGTGGATTCATTTAAGAGGTGTGATAAAAGGATTCTCAAGTTTATTTGAACCAATTTTGTTTTTAAAATGCAGATTTCTTTGACGAGCTATGTGTCTTTTTCTAAATTCATGCAAATGACTTTAAAAAAACTGACGCACTTTGTATGCATGCATGCATGTATGTATGTATGTATGTATGTATGTATGTATGTATGTATGTATGTATGTATGTATGTATGTATGCATGCATGCATGCATGTATGTATGTATGTATGTATGTATGTATGTATGTATGCATGCATGCATGTATGTATGCATGCATGCATGCATGCATGCATGCATGTATACATGTATACATACATACATACATACATACATACATACATACATACATATATATATACATACATACATACATACATACATGCACAGACATATGCATGCGCACACATACAGACACACGTATACACACACGGATTCATGCACATATATTTACACACAAATAAAAAGAATGATAAAATACACACTAATTAAAACACACACACACACACACACACACACACACACACACACACACGTATATAAAGAAATAAAGCATTAAAGATTTTCTGTCTCGATTGAGCTGAGTTCTCCAAAACTCTGTTCGCTTCATTCATTCGAGTGCAATCGAATGAACCAATAAGTTTGGTGCTGTGTTGGTATTGGTTCGTTGATTATGTAGAGCATGCGGTGTATGGTTTCATCTACGTAGACTGTGCGCTATGTGAGCGATTACTATCAAAATTTCGTGTGTTGGTTATGTAGGAGCACGTATGCTATTGGAAGGTTCTTGAATAAAATAACGTGGTCTGTTTGTGTGTTTACTACTTAATGTGTGCAATTGAATTGAAAGTGTCTATATACGATGTATCTTATATATTATGTGGATTGTAGTTGGCAGAGCTTTTTGCAATGTGTATCACGTTGTGAAATCCTTGTATGGTTTAAATTTCTTTTGTTCATATTTTATAACTAATGATTCTTTTATTATTTATGTTTGCATGCTCCGCAGTTCACTTCCAAGATCATCGTATTTTGATAGGCTCTCCACCTCCTTCCGGCTAATATTTAGCAAAATGTAATTGTGTGTTTATCAGTATAGAGGTACTTCGGTTTCAGTTCTTAATATATCTAAGCAGTTCGACAACATTTCCTTGTCAGCTTTGGCAATCACATCCTATATGATTGTGGTCAGGTTGTTTTGCACGGCGTTTTATTAATATTTATACAAGCTCGTGTCCATTTTCACGTCAAGGTGTTGGTATATTGCCCAGATAGCCGCTAAATGGATCGTGTCTATGAATATACTCTGACTTGGCAGGGACTTGGCAACCGGAAATGACGAAATGAATTGCCTTAATGTACTGAATTCATAGTCTGAATTTAATGTTACTATCTTATACTATTTTATTTCTTTAGTTGTTTATGGTTAGGTATTGGTCTAACCCAGCTAGAACCTGACGTATTTCTGGTTTTTAACCTACAGCTTTTGAGTAACTGTTAAACTTTCACTCTAGCTTATTCCCCACATGTTGAATCAAGCTGCAGACCTGTTATCCTCGTGTGTAGGGCAAGCATATTCTGACTATATCAGCTTTGCATTGGTGGCTTTCTAGTAGTTTATTATTATTTCATATACGCTCAACAAATTAAAATGTTGGAAAAGAAAAATTCCTAACATCGGGCTACAACAAGTAACCTTAGATGCCAAGAACCCTCTGAAGTATCCTAGCTGTCCCTAATAACAGTTCTCTGGAGTTGTACTAAACTAGGTTTTATGCCTGTTTCTTCTAGCCATCAGCTCAAATCTTTAGGGATAGTGCCTAATGCACCTATAACTACAGAGATACATTTTACCCGCACTTTTCGTAGTTTCTGTAATTCAATGGCTAGGTCTTGGTGCTTTGCTATTTTCTCTATGCCTTTCGTATTGACATTCTCATCATTTGGGACCGTAAAGTCAATTATCTCGCACTTTCTATTTTATTTATTTACTACTACTAAATCAGCTTCTATTACTCTGTCAGTCTGAATGCTAAAGTTCTACAACTTCTTATATTTTTTACTTTCCAGTACTTTACTAGGTTCCTGTTCCTACCATTCATCAGTATGGTCAAATCCTAGCTTTCTACATAACTCCTAGTGGATTACTCTCCCTAGGTTGTCATGTCTTTCCTTGTATTTTTTCTGTGCCAGCACGCTACATTCACTTACTATATGAGTAACACTTTTCATTTGTATAACCTACATTGGGAATCTACTTGGTTTTGTTTATTTTGACTTTTATCCAATTAGTCCTTAATGCTTGATCTTGTGCAGCTACTAACACATTTTTGTCTACTTTTTCAGCCTCCCTTTCTGCAACCATAACCGTGTCTCATTACTATTTCCTGCAACTATTTTTGGATATCTACCATGCAAAGCCTTCTCTTGACAGTCAGATAACTTTTGTTCTTTTTTTCTGATTTCTAGCCTAATTTGGCTTTTTAGTTTCCTTATGTCCTGCTGTGACTAGCAGCTCTTGATAAACTTTCTTCACTATTACCTACATAGGAGGTTATATCTCTTCTAGATATTGTGTCTACCGGGGGTTTGTACTGCCTGCCAAGTTACAAGGATCTCAGGCAGAAAGTACTTTACGCAGTATGAGTGCAGTTCCAAGTAAAACTGATTTTTGTAATACACCAAAATTGTAGAGTATTTCTAAAGTTTCCAGATGCTTATTCAGGTTGGGTGGTATTAAACCCAATGCTCTGATGACAACGGGGACAGCCTTTATGTTTGACTCTCGTAGCTGCCACATCTTGGCGATCCTCAGGTCTACATATTTACCAACTTTTTCTCTTTCTTTCATGATACTATGTTGATCTCATTATTATTATTATTATTGTTGTTACCATCATCATCATCATCATCATCATCATCATTATTATTATTATTATTATTATTATTATTGTTATTATTATTATTATTATTATGTTTTTTCCTTCTTTCTTCAAATTCTCTTCCGTTTCTTGCCGAGTGTTTTCCATACACCTAGGGCAGAGAAGGGCATTGTATGCATTCCCAGATTACACGCGCAAATTCACAGATAAAATATGTATTTAAAAGTTAATAAATAATTAAATTCATGGATGGATGTTATTTTCACAGCGATAGTGCTCTTCTCAGTACATGAGCCGTTCCAGTTAATACGATTTTTTGCACTTCCTGTAGGGATGGTAAGCCTGGAATCATTTTCAAATAGGTTTCAGTACCTTTTTTTATCATTCCTAGAGATCCTACAATCACTGGTACTGTAGTCACCTTGAGATGCCACATTTTTTCAATTTCCATTAGCAGGTCTTTATATTTACTAATCTTGTCAAATTCTTTCGCCGCTATATTGTGATCACAGGGAATACTCATGTCTATTAATAAACACATCCTTTTTGTCTGATCTTTTATGATAATATCCGGTTTATTGGCTTTTATAGTCCTGTCGGTCTGCACGGGGAAGTCCCATAGAATCGACACATTTTCTCCCCCAGTCACAGCTTCAAGATGACGTTTATACCATTTGTCAGCGGTTTTGATTTTATAATGCCGACATATTGTCCAATATAAATACTGGCCGACTCTATCATGTCTTGCTTTATATTTTGCAGGTGCTAAGACTCTACACCCTGAGATTAGGTGGTCTATTGTTTCAATCTCATCGTTACAGAATCGGCATTTTGGGTCAGCTCCATTTTTCATCACATTGGCTTAGTAGTTCCGGGTTAATAAGCTTTGGTCTTGAGCAGCTAATATGAAACCTTCACTCTCTGCTTTTAGCCCTGAACTTCGTAACTTCGTAACCATTGGTGCGTTATTATTATTATTATTATTATTATTATTATTATTATTATTATTATTATTATTATTATTATTATTATTATTGTTATTATGATTATGATTATTACTATTATTATTGAGTGAGAGAGCAATGCATGCCGTCAAAGTGACACTGAGGTACAAATATATGACACCCAATATACCCATCGTAACTACTCGTCTGATAAGCGTACACCAGACACATGCATCACAACCATGTATGTGCGACATGGTGACCTTATGTGCCTGGCCTTGCATATAGGGCCCAGTTAAAATTTTCTTTAGGATGAGTGGCCCATCCCGCTCAAAAGATCCCTGAATGAAGGTTGTTTAAGGATGATGAACGAAACATCTACGTTATCAGAGGTGAATTATTCAGGCCCCAAAGAATTCCTTTCAGCACACGGCTATGATACTCCTCCACTATTCCTGCTCATGATCAGATATGCATATTTTGTCGGCCACTAAGGGACATGATGATTTTAATATAATGTCGACCTCACTGCATGGTAATATTGTGTTTGAACAGTTATTGTTTTTCATAAATTCATAATTTGATTAAATAAAAAGCATGTCCTCCAACAATTGCATCATAACATTATCCTCAGAAGTTGAGAGTAGTAGAGAGCGATGGGAAGAAAGAGAGGGAGAGAGAAATAGAGAAAGAGAAGAAAGAGGAGAAGAAGAAGAGAGAGAGAAAGAAATTCTACAACAGTTAAACAGCAACAACGTCCTTGTAACAGCCACCAACGCTGTGGTCATTGACGTCATAATCAACACTAGTACTATTAGGGTTAGGGTTAGGGTATTCATGTAACACGAACAACGTGCAGATATGAACATCTACACTGCCATTAGCATCACTAGTAGCAACGGCAACAGAAACAGCAAGTCAATAAGAGCAACAGTAATAACAGCTAATGCAAAAAGCGACAACGAATAACAGTAATGAGGACACCACAAGAAAGTATATACTATTTGCTCCACAGCCAGTCAATGATCTTTCATTCCAGTGGAGGGAAAAAGGAGACCGAGACCATTAAATGCAAGTGTTAGAGATTTATCTAGAGATGATTGGAAGAAGTTAAAAATATTTGTCTAAAGACAAAAAAATAAGATAAAACATCCCTGACTTGAGTTCAAACAATCTCCATCATCAGAAAAATCCCTCTCAAAGAAATGTAGGACACAAATAGAATTATTCCCTTTGTAATCAAGCAATCTCAAAAACTGCATCTTGAATTCCACAAAACAATATCTTACAATGCTACCCCTGTTATCAAATCTAAGAAGCACAAATCATTAATTCAAAAGCAATCTAGCTAGAAAATCTCTGCAAGAAATGAATGTGGTAACTATATTGAGAAGTAGTGTTCATCGGCACTACAATATGGCTGTTCCGTAGGAACCGACGTTATTGCAGTTTTTGTATTACCAGGGCAGCCATATTGAAGTGGTGATAAACATTACTTCTCAGTATAGTTAGTGCTTTCATTTCTAATAGAGATTTTCTAACTAGCTACTTTGCTTGTTGCAAGATCAGTGACTGGTTGTCACTTGTTTTTCTATATATTGCGAGCTGAAGCGGATTACTACTATGTCAAGCGGACGGGTGTCCGCCACTCAGGATAAGCACAAATAGCTTGAAACCGAACGGTTTGGCGGTTCCATCGTCTGCTACAAGATGGTAGGGGTTGTCTCCCCTGCTTGCTATATATATCGAGTGCAGGTTGCATAGATAACCAGTTGGAGGAGGTTAAAAACGGTCTGAACGTCGGTTCTTACTGTATTTGGGGCAAATAACCAAAGCCAGTCACCTTTATGTAGTCTACAGAGACCAAACCAGTGGTGGAGGGAGATGAATATGAAGAAGTCATAACTTTAACGGGAATATCACTAGAGTTCCAGTGATATGATGGTTCTGGTGTTGCTTGTATCTGCAGAACTTTCAGGTATCTCCTTAGTATTTTTGCTTCGAAGAGTGAGCAAATACCGGTTTCAGTCGCAGACAAAGGATAAGTTTACGGAAAAAGAGACCACTTCTGAGTGTTCTGCTTTTTGGGAAAGAGGACGAACACCTCTTTCTATTGCTGCTACAACTATCACGACTGCTACAAATGAATCAACATCGGCAGTCAAAGCAGCATTTATAGCATAAAAAAGGACTTCTTCTACAAAGACTACAATAGCAAGAGCAAGAAGCAGAAATAATAATAATCACAGAAAAATAATGCACTGATTTGGAGGGTTAATGGAGGGTATGAGCGACTTTGGTCTGGGAACGATTCTGAAAATTAGCGAGAACAGATCTACCAGTCTCTTCTAAAAGATATTTAGGTCAGGGATCACGGAAGACTTTCCAGAGCTCTTGGCTTGATAGAGCTACAGGAGGCATAGCTGGTTCGTAACAAATTGTACAGGCACAGAAGTGCCAAAACCCGCCCTTGTCTGAGTTGTAAGCAAAGCGACGTAAGTCTTTCAGTGTCCGTGTGCTGCCAACCTGTGGAGAACAGTTGCTTGTTAGGTGCAGGACGAATTTAATCAACAACTAAATTTCTCGTGAAGATCGATCTACCTCATTTCATTGGCAAAGTAGAGTTTCTAATCTTCCCCGTCAACGATCACGAACAACACTTCTGATGGAAACAAGGAGAGATAACCCATATTGACAACATGCAAATAATTTGCTACATTCTGCTAAATCAAGCAAAGTTAGATACCCTGGTGTGCAGTTTGGAATTAGTAAAAGAAAAGGTAGAGTTGCTTGGTTTGCAAACACCATATTTCTATATTGCTCCATCTTCATATGAAGTATCTTTCTTCTCTTTTTTTTTTCTCTTACGGGAGAAAAGTGTTTATTTCTAAAATGATATCAGTGGTCTCATGCAAGAGATTAGCTGTGACTAAGACTCATGAGAGTGGCTGCTGTTCATGGACTCTACTAAAATGAATATTAAAGCTGCCTTATAGTACAATACAAATGAGAACCTTCAATTCACTCGATACATGCAATAACGAGATTTATGAATTCATAGAACTACTGCAAAGCCCTATCAAGCGCGAATGGCGTACACGGAATATTTGTAATGGCTTACTTATTGCTTTCCAGTTGGACTAAGAGAGAAAGAGGAAGCATGTGTACTTTTAGTGCTTATGAAATAGAAGGAATGATTAAAAGTAGCGTAATTGACAATCTACAAACTGAAGATATTGTTGGCGAATAATGTACGAAAGGAATAAGCGACTTTATAGAATTGAAGAAGTAACTCGCGAATATAATGTGCAACACCCTGCCCCAGTCAACACTCGATCAAAAGGTTCCTGAACTGGTTCTGTAGCGCGCCACCAGAGGGCAGCACATGGTTGTGCCAAGTGACATCGCTGTGTTTACTTCGCAAGTTGTGAAATGTATGTTTTTGTGATTACAAATATGCTGTAGTCTGCGATTTTAGTCATGGACAGGAAGTTGGAACAAAGAGCCAGCATGATATTTTGCGTTAAACTTAGGGAGTTTGCTACAGAGACATTGAACATGTTTCGGCAAGCTTACGGCGACGAGGCAATGAGCCTTACACCATATTTCGAGTAGCACGGGCGCTTCAAAAGCGGAATTACGTTTCTGGAAGACGATGAGCGATCTGAAAGACCTGCCACGAGCGTCACCCCCGGAAATGTGGAGAAAATACATCAGCTTATGTATGAGGATCGTCGGAGGACAATCAACGACATTACTGATGTTGGTCTGTCGATTGGGTCCGTGCAGGCAATCTTAACCTCCACGTGGATTCTTCACAACGACAATGCACCCAGTCATCGAGGCTCTCATCACTCGTGAGTTTCTCACTAAAACAACATGGTATCGCTTCCACGCCCGCCCTGTTCGCTAGATTTAGTATCTGCGGACTTCCATCAATTCCCCAAAAGGAAAATGCAGTTTAGTTTAAAAGCGTTGTCAATATCCAGGGCGAATCGTAGAAGGTCCTCAACTCGTTTACTGAAAACGACTTCCAGGCCGGATTCCAAAAGTGGAAGGAACGCTGGGACATGTGTATTACTGCACAAGGTGACTATTTCGAAGGAGATGATGTAAAAACTTAAGTAAATAAGTTATTTTTTTTTATTAAATATAGTTAGTCTGGGAACTTTTTGATACCACCTCGTATCTACCACTCACAACCACTTCTTATTAAACTTGGTCTCATGAAAAAGTTTGTGAAGGGTGTGGATCGGTAAGAGAATGATTATCGATATATAAAGGATAAATTCAACGGAATACTGATAGATGCAAATTTAGAAGCTGGTATTTTCACTGGGTCTTAGGCGAAGAGTGTCATATGTAACTCATTAATCCCCTTGAGACAGCAGCTTCTATTAAAGTTGTTAGAAATACTTTTCGGGATACATATCTGAAAATTACAGTAAACTAGTAGACAACATGCTGAAAATACTTGAAAGAACGGGATGTAGTTTTATTTTGTATTTAATTTACGAATTTCTTTATATGAATTCGTGTGTTGAAGCAAATTTTTCGGTATCCCCGAAATATTACTATGTCAATAATAAACACACACACTGGTTCAATTTCACTTCTTTAATTATTCGTTCGTTAACTACCTAATAGAATGTTTTGATCAATCATTCGGTTAATGAAACAATGGGTAAGTTAGTTAAATTAACAAATATTGAAATGAAGATGAACCAGTTCGTATATTTATTATTGGCATAATGACCCTCTCAAGATCCAACAAAATGGGATGTGGGAAGTCTCTTAAAATGCATGTTTTCTTACATTCTTGCTCTAACTTCTTTCTCGCCGATCTTGTGGCTGTTAAGCGACGAGAACAGTGAGTGTTTCCAATAGCAGATCTTCATTATGAAGAACAAATACCAAAGGCATTTCAGTCGGAATATGATCGGGGATTATTGTTGGTTCCCGTAGAAACAGAGTTCTTTATCTCTCAGAAAGCAAAAAAGAAGAACCAACCGCAAAATTTCATTTCTTGATAAGAATTTGTTTTTTTTATAGAAATAACTTAATATATACAAACTTTTTGAGTGGATGGCTGGAACAGTGTAACTCCACTCTCTGTCCTAAGCCAGAAGAAAAGAAAAACATTTTAGCACGATTAGCATAAAATATAACAGACACAGAAAAGTAAAATGGTTTATGCAACAGAAGTTGGAGAGAGAGAGAGAGAGAGAGAGAGAGAGAGAGAGAGAGAGAGAGAGAGAGAGAGAGAGAGAGAGAGAGAGAGAGAGAGAGAATATAAGTGGGATATTTGGTTACACAAATTATGGATGTGTTAGGGAAATTTGGTTATCAGATCTGAATTCAGCATCAGCGATTTAGTCGGAAATGGTGGTTCCCATATCTGTAACAGAAAAAAGATAGCTGAAATTTGCTGCCTTGTGTTATCTTATTCCTAGCACTAAGCTAACTTTTTAATATTAGTATGACATTTATGTAATGCTTTTTATCTAATTTTCTTGTTCATTTCTGCGTGTTGTTTCTTATCAATTTCATCTACTCTTAAGTATTTGTAAGTGTGGGTCTTATCTAATTCTCCGATTTGCGTATCTGTTTCTAATTTAATATTCTCAGTTTCATTTAATTAGCCTCTTTTCACAGTAGCTTTCACATATTTGTCTAATCCCATGATTATTTTTATGTCTTGGTTGAATTTAAAAACAATTTTTTGTAAGTTTCCAACTAGGTAGTGTCTTTCATAAATATTTTTCAGTCATCTATACGTATAATAGTTTATATTTTGTCTGTAATCATTAGTGGTTCAACCAGCTTATTTGTTAATGGAGTCAGAGCTAAGTAAAAGAGTAGGGAGGTAATAGTGAGTTTCTCCGGAAGATTCCTCTTCTTATGCGAATACTGATGGTTTTAGTTCTCTTTGGCGTGTAATGATTAGAGTTGTTTTTCATTCTAACACGGTTTATGTTCTTTGCAAGTATTAGGGATACTATATCTGTGGAGCGTCTCCGGTTATGGTATGTTATCAAATACTTTTCGTTAATGAATCCAGATCATGCAAATATCTATTACTCTATTTTTGTTATTTCCTGTACTAGTCCGATTCATCAAAAGCAGTCCTTTGCCACCATTTATTCCTTTTTAGCAGCTTAGCATCCTTTTCGCTTCTGTATATTTATTCTTTTACTCTTCCACTTGTTTCAGTCGTTGGATTGCAGCCGTGCTGGAGTATCGCCTTCTACGGTTAATGAATGAACCCAGTAGTTATTTTAAGCCTGGTATTTATTCTGTCACTTTCCTTTGCCGAACCACAAAATTACAAAGACATAAACAAACCAACACCGGTTATCAATCGGGGGTGGGGGTAGAAACAAATAAAAACACATACACAATTTTGGAGACTTATTTTCTTCGTACATACGTCTATATGTCCACTCAGTGGGATCTGTCTAGTACTGGGGACTCGTATTTGCTGTCTATGAATAGTTCGTCTATTTTTGAGTGAGCTTTGTTTGATTTTTGTAATCTTCGTTATATCCTTTACATTTAATAGCATATATATTAAATTTTTTGACGAACAGGTAACACAATGTTTTTTATAAAAATCTCTCCTGATTTAAATTCATATTTTTTTGTCTGCAATGGGGTTGATGCAAGTCCCGCAATTAGGGCGGTCGGCTACACGTTTTGATTGTTTGTGTGAGGTTTGTGGAGGATAATTTAGTGCTGGTGAGTAGTTTCTGGAGAGATTTTGATTGTCTTTTGCTCTTAATTATTTTATGTATTTCAAGTGCTTGTTTCATTCTTGGGTCTTGTCTCAGTAGTGGAATGTTCTGGTGAATGATGTTATAAACCTTTGTCTTTAGCATTGCATATTGTAATAAACGGTAGAGTATTGGATATATCTGAATTTCATCTGGGTCGTCCCATTGGATACCTCATATAGGGGTTTCGGTTGCGCATACTATAGGAGTCACAGTGTGCTGCTCCATGTGGTCCCGCAGTTCCCATCTAACTAAGAATATTAGAGTCTCATCCATTGTCTTGTATTCAAGATCCTCTGTATGACATCCTGCTAGTTCAAAGCCAGATCCTGCCGATAACTAAATCCACGCCCTGCTGCCGACGCTTCGATTTATTGTCTTTAAGATTTTGTCTGTCTCCTATACTTTGACTTGTTTAGCCTGGTAAGACCTGCCTGTAGCTTTCTCTCCCTCCAGCATAGCTCTCCGGGTCAATGGAGCATACAGGCACTTCACCGCGATAAGATACTTGTTGAATTGGCCGTTGACTACACAGTAGTTCTTCCGCCCTTTGACGGGTCTTAGCTTTCGTCCCGCAGGATGTCCAACAATCACCCTCCTCACCAAACAAGCTTGATGGGGTTGCCAGTTTAGTCGCCGACGACCCGACCATACGACAGGTTGTACTGGGTTATATGTTACCGGTACCGCTCAAGAGTGACCTGCACATGTATATCTGAAGTGTTTCCTATTTTCCGCAATTCTTGAATATCTATTCTTTTGGCACACTCTCTTCCGTTGTCTATTAACATTGATGGATTTTTTTCTCTCGATTAGTATTTGTTTTAATTTCTGGATTCTTTTCTTTATGAGTTTCAACGTTTGAAACAATTATGCAGATTCTTCTTGCTAGATTAAAAGGAATATTAGTCTTTGCGTGTTTTGGATGGCATGAGGAGAACAGCAGGGATTGTTTGGAATCTGTTCGTTTGTAATGAATATCTCTTTCAATGCTTTTGTCTGTTTTGATGATTAGAACGTCTTGAAATGATAGGTGAAATTAATTCTGCTGTTTATGCTGTTAATTAGGTTTTTGAAATCAATAAGCTGGTTAAAAGTGTGCGTCCACAAAATCAGGCAGTCATCTAAGCAACATTTCCAGTTATATAGTAAATATTTTTGGAAATTCAAACCATATTCTAATTTCAATTGTTCGTCTATCTGGACACCTCCATGTATGCCATGGTTGAATTGGTGTAAGTCAGAGCGACTTTTGTACCCTTCGCAGTCTCAGATATTTGTTTGTAAATATTGCTATTAAACTCCAAAAAGTTGTTTTCAAGGATGAAAATATGTATGTATGTAACAATCGTCCTAGCCAAGACTGCAACATTATGTTGACAAATAATCTTTACTCTAGATTACTGTTACTGAATGTCTCTCGTTCAGAGATTTAGAAATAATAATTTCCTACTTATTTGATCAGTGACTGTATGTCACTTTGAAATGTATATATTTTGGAACAAGAGTTTAGTGGTGCCATCTCCAGCCAAGCAGTTATTCTATGCCGATGAAGAGAAATAACCAAGAAACCATTGGTACGCAAATATCGCTTTGATCTGAGTGGAGACGCTAAACTACCTTGTTCGAAAATGTAACGACGCCGATTGTGTGTCGTATAGCCAGCTACACACACACACACACACACACACACACACACACACACACACACACACGCATATATATATATATATATATTTTAAGGGCTGAAAACTACTATGTGGACAGCCATATGCTAGAAATAGATCACCTACGATCAAACTACAAAGAAAGAATGTTCTTTAGAAAAAAATTCAGCGGACACCAAAACAATAGGCGGGCAAGACAGATGAAAATTATATAAAAATCAAGAATTAATCGCATACCGGTTTCGTCTATTAACGAATAAATCATTTACGTAATCCTTCGTCCGTATGACTCATCAGTACGATCGTTCCAAAAGCAATATAATTTGTAAAACTAACCTCCAGTTTTCTGTATAAAAACAGACACGTGCTTAGTTCCACCGATTACATTATATATATATATATATATATATATATATATATATATATATATATATATATATATATATATTAGGGATGGAAATTCTTCCTCTTCTTCAACCCTTCATTCCATGTAGAGCATAAGCTATTTTCTCCAGTTGAAGCCCTTTTTTTCAGCTCTTTCTCAATATCCTGCCTCATATGTTTTCACGGGGTAATGTCTTCCTCTCTTGTAGGTTATGAATTCCTTAATGCTTCAGTTACTTTGCCTTTTCTAAGCAGTGGTCCTACTCAAACCCTTTTTTACTGGGAAGTGGTGGTTCATATTAGTATATCCTCTGTCTCTGACCTGTCCTGCATGGGAGACCCTACTAGGAGATCATGCTTTACAGGCATAGCTCTCGGGGTTATTGGGGCGCATAAGTCGCCACACTGAAACAGGGACTGAACATTGTAGTGGATGAATGAATACTTAAAAGGTAATACGTATGTAAAGAAAATAAAAGCAAAAAAGCCACAAAACCTAGATGCACAGGAAATAAGATTTAAATTAAAAACATTATGAACGATAACCATGACGATAAACCTAACACATACAAAACAAAATGAAATAAATAACAAACGCAACAAAATTAAACCTTAACACAGGGACAGGACAGCGATAAACAAAAGCCAAACCAGAAGGGCACATAATAAGATATAAATAAAAAGGGATATCGTTTATCTTACGGTCTTGGGTTATACTAGAAGACCTTAGATACCGTGCATTGGGACTGAATTCGAGACCATGTAGTTGAGAAGCGAGTTTCTTAACTACTCGGCCACGTCCGCGTCAGACAAAGCTTTCGCAGCAAGAACAACCAAACATGCGATGGAGCAGAAACTGGGAGGTTTGTGACGGAACAATTAATTACATTGTTTCTGGTTATTCACTCTTAGTCAAACTTCCATACTCTAGAACTTATGCAAGTAATATTAAACAGCACCGATTTCACGTCCCCCCCCCGATGTCACCTACTTACTTTCTGTCTCCTCTTCATTATCAGAAAACGACGTGGGTTTGGCGCTGATTGTTACTGACGGAAAGTGTATTTTCGTCTCAAATACTGATTGGTTAATGTGTGACGCACTAACTGAGCTTGTCTCTTCACTTCGTCCTCAGTTTTTAAAACACATATCAAGCAATTTGCTCTCCTTCGTCCGATGCAGGAAATTTCGCTTCACATAGTGCAAGGAAGGGTGGTGAAGGAGCTCTCCCCCCCCCCCCGGATGTTCTTTGGCGAACACATGAAATACTCCAGTTGGTCTGATAATATACAGGTAGGTCACGTTTCTTCTCTTTCAGTCCCGTGTGTCAGCTTCGGACAGAAAGCATCCGTTTTTGTCATATCATGTTGCTATACAGTCTTCCTTTCGTCTAAATGCTCCTAGTCTAAAATTTGCTCGTTTCACGTTATATTTTCAAAGCATACAAGGCGGTGAGCTGGCGGAAACGTTAGCACGCCGGGCGAAATGCTTAGCGGTATTTCGTCTGCCGCTGCGTTCTGAGTTCAAATTCCGCCGAGGTCGACTTTGCCTTTCATTCTTTCGGGGTCGATTAAATAAGTACCAGTTGCGCTCTGGGGTCGATATAATCGACTTAATCCGTTTGTCTGTCCTTGTTTGTCCCTTCTGTGTTTAGCCCCTAGTGGATAGTAAAGAAATAGGTATTTCGTCTGTCTTTATGTTCCGAGTTCAAATTCCGCCGAGGTCGACTTTGCCTTACATTCTTTCGGAGTCGATAAATTAAGTACCAGTTGTGTACTGGAATCGATCTAATTGACTGGCCCCCTACCCCAACATTTCGAGTCTTGTGCCTAGAGTAGAAAAGGATATTTTCAAAGCATAAAACTGATCACCCTCTTGAAATTCTATTGCTATTTTCATCCGACAGTTTTTGCGTGTCTGTATGAATGTTTCTATCGTTTTTACTATCGGTGTCCATAGGGCCTTTCTTGACAGCACTATTCTCCACAGAAATTTCAATACTTGCTACCTCTAAGGGGCGAGTTGGCAGGATTGGTAGCACGCTGGGCAAAATGTTTAGCGGTATTTCATCTTTAAGTTCTGAGTTCAAATCCCACCAAGGTCGACTTTGTCTTTTATCCTTTTAAAGTCGGAAAAATAAGTAATCGACTTCCTCCTCCACCGAAATTGCTGGTCTTGTGCCAAAATTTGAAACCAATATTTTTTACCTCTGAACAGCAACACATTTCTGTGAACTTTCTTTGTAGGTGTGTATTTGTTTAAAATCTGTGCAAACTCGTCAACATTCATGATTTATGATTAGATGGAAGTTACTCGTCGCCCCTTCATACATGTGTAGATGAAAAAGTATATAAATAAAATATAAAATTAGTCTAACAACAAATTCCTTTTTCATTTCGACTGAATTCTATTTGGTCAAACTTCTAACTCCTGCATGAAATTAGACGCTAAAAATATTCTTCCATACAGTTGAAGTATGTTGGAATCCTAGAAGTTGGAGGGGCGGTGTAAAAACATGTCTGAACAGGTTGGCCGTGAATAATGATAACACCCTTCCATCCCTCGGCACCACCACTACCACCACCAATCAACAACACCGACAAGGACGACGACGACGATGATGATGGGAGTGATCATCATCATCATGGTCATCATCGTCGTCATTATCCTCATCACCTTTGTTGATTATTATTATTATTGTTGTTGTTGTTGTTGTTGTTGTTGTGGTTGTTATTATTATTATATTATTATTATTATTATTATTATTATTATTATTATTATTGCTTTAACGTGAGTACAAGGCCACAGTATTTAGTGGAGGGGTATGAATAGTTGATTTAATCGACCTTGGAAGGATGAAAGATAAAGTAAAAAGAAAAACAAACAAACAAACAAAAAACAAATAAAAAAAAACTAAAAATCCATTTAGTGGAAAGTTATACTCGGTCGGCTTTAAGCCGATAGAGAATCAATCAATAAATCAAATGTGTCTTTGAAGTCATCAATTTTAGCAGATATTCGTCCAACTTTCTATCAAAGACTGTTATTTATTTCTAAAACCAAAATTCAAAATCACGTTAGCTATTTCTTAATTTCACCAACTTCCTATATTTCACTATAAAATGTCATCTCATTTTGAATAATGACATATTTTACTTAAGCACAAAGTTTGCAGCTCTTCCCCCGTATTTGTGTTTCTCTCTTTTCTTTTCTTTTATTTTCTTTCTTTTGTTTTTTGGGGCTTTTTTCATGTAAGGAGAGGGAATACAGTTGATTGACTTGACCTCAATAACATATCAATACTCATCTTAATCAAAATTCATTATACTGAACTGAAGTATATTCACACGTTCAAGCCGTGTATGTAGTATTTTAAACATCGACTTTGATATAATGAATTTATAGTTTTTTAATGCTATGGTTAGTGTCTGTAAAGCTTTGAAACCAATATGCAAATAAACCTATCCCATATGCAAATTACATCTCATTTCTATGAAACTTCAGGCTATTATTTTCTCAGCAGAATGGCAGGGTTGCATCGAAATTGATCGTTCCATAACGGATGTTGTTTTACCAAGAATTTGGGAGTATGCTCCTACACAGCTAGATTAATGATATGCATTTCAAATAACTGTTATATTTTACTTGTTTTAGTAACTGGACTGCGGTCATGTACTGCCTTGAAGGTCTTTAGTCAAACAAGCAGCCCCAGTGCTTATTTTTGAATGTTACTTATTCTGTCTCTTAGTTATGAGGGCGTAAGCAAACCAACATCGATTGTCGTGCGGTGAAGGGACAAACACCGACACAAAGGCCCATGCATGTACTCGACGGGCTTCCATATAGTTTCCGTCAACCAAAGCATTGGTCAACACGAGACTATAGTAGGAAACACTATAAGGCGGCGAGCTGGCAGAAACGTTAGCACGCCGGGCGAGATGCGTAGCCGTATTTCGTCTGTCGTTACGTTGTGAGTTCAAATTCCGCCGAAGTCGACTTTGCCTTTCATCCTTTCGGGGTCGATAAATAAAGTACCAGTTGCGCACTGGGGTCGAAGTAATCGACTTAATCCCTTTGTCTGTCCTTGTTTGTCCCCTCTATGTTTAGCCCCTTGTGGGCAATAAAGAAATATATAGTAGGAAACACTTACTCAATGGGTCTAAACTCGAAACTATGTGGTTGCCAAGCGAGCTTTGATAGAATACTTTTGATAATAGTATATTAAATTATAGAAATCAGGGAGAATCTGAGCAACAAAATCAACTACAACAGTTAACTAATTTCTTATACTGTATATACCTTTTGCTTTAGATTTACAAAATAAGAAAAGAATTATGTATTTGGAACCTGTCATTTTGTGCGTGACTGCACGTGTTGTCAACTGCAAACAAGTGAAATATTGGTGGAATTCTGCTTTAAACACGCCTTATAACCCCTCATAATTCTTTTATTATTTGGAATTTTCAGAAAAGTTTTGCAAATTTGTATTCTACACACGGGAATTTATATGATTATGCAAAGAAAAGGTGAGTGATTTAAGACCTATTTAGCTATTATTTTCAGCACATCTCACAACTACTTCATACCTCATGTGTTTTAAGCATTTAGTGAGCGAAAAATGACCACGTGGTTAAACAACTTGGTAATAGCTCGGCTTGTTACTATGGAAACAGGCACCTATGTGTCTGTAGCTTTCAATTGGCTAGAATTACCCAAAATTTGCGACTTTAAAAGCTATTATCACTTCATTGATTAATGGCGAAAATGAATTTCATATCAATGATTACCGTACAAAACTACACCAATTCATCAAATATGAAATCAACTGAAACAAAAATTGAAGAAATCGAAAAGTGACAGCCAAACAGAAAAGATCCGAAATTCATACTTCAGTAATGTACCAAAATAGGATTACATATTTAACAGACGTTAAGAAGCTCGCTTTGCGATCATGTGGTTTCGAGATCAGTCCCACTACATGTTCCCTTGGGCAAAGTGTCTTCTACTAATAGCCCTGGGACAACCAATGCCGTGTGAGGGAATCTGGAATTTGATAGACAGAAACTGTATGGAAGCCCGTTGTATATATATATATATATATATATGAATTTGCATTTGACCCTCTGGCCGATAACTGCAGAGAAATTGGTGACCTTCTGTGTTTTCTGTCCGCCTGTGTATTTAGTATATGTTCGTTTGTTTATTTAGTACACGTTTTTAAAATTATATATTGGCATATTTTCCGTTTGTTGTCTTTTTATTTAATCCTTTTTATTTAATGCATACATACATACACACACATATATATACACATACACGCCCACACATATTTACATTTATATATATATATATATATATATATATATATACATGTATATATATTATATATATATATATATATATATATATATATATATATATATATATATAATATATATATGTATTCGTATATGTACGTATGTATGGATATATGTATGTGTGAGTGTGTCTTCAAGTGTAAAAGAGAATTATCTTATTGAATTCTACTGACTACAGTACTTAGGATTCGAACTCAAAGACGAAATATATTGCATTGTATATTATGTTATATGACATATTATTTCAGTATTACATTATATTGTAAATATGCACGATGTATGTGTGTGTGTGTGTGTGTGTGTGTGTGTGTGTGTGTGTGTATGTGTGTGTGCGTGTATGTACATATGTATGTATCTATATAAGCCAGTAAGGGAAACTCTTCGTGTCGATTGATTTACTAGAAATAACAAGCAAATTCCTCTCAGAATCACACCCTACAATTTTAAAGAAATAAATAGCCGAATACATGGCAGTCTGTGTCGTCTGAGATGAATTATGGCAAGGAACAAAAAGGCAATAAGATCATGGATAGGATACTTTTGAATATAGTACACTAAATCAGAAAAATCAGGGAAAATTGGGACTAAATAACAAAATCAACTACAACAGTTAACCAATTTTGCTTTCGATTTACAAAAAGAAAAAAAATGATGAAATGAGTTGTTGCATTCATGCTATTTCATACGGTGTTAGTGTCATAACTGTAGCAGTTCCAATTGGGGATCAATAAGTTAAAAATATTTTATTGATTGATGTCATCAATTTCTTCGATTGAACTAGTCAACTATCTTAAATGTTTAGCATATAACAAATACCAACACATACGTAGTAAAGTATACACGAGCATATTTTATATTATGACTAGTGTACCTATGTTGACGTATTTTCCAATCATGTTCTTAAAAGGAAAAATTAAAGTAAAATATTGTCCTTTTTGCTTTTTTTTTCCTCTTTTCAAAATATATACCACATACAAAGTTATAAAAATCATTATTAAACAGAAAACTCAGCTAAACAAAGATAAATATATAAAGATTAAATATAATTTTATTAAAAAAAATTTTAAATTCTGAAATTTAATAATATAGTATAAAGAATTTTTCCATAAAAAAAAAAGTTCCCTTGTCGTTGCAAATTTTTTTATTCTTCCTCTTCAGGTTTGAATAGATTAATCTTTGCGTTTTGTATTTTTATACCGATGCAAAAAGCTGATGTAACGCAAAATGATTGAATATAATTATACTTCAGTTTTGTTTTTCGTTTTTTTTTTATCAAAGAATGATTTTGTTCATACAACTAAAATTGATTTGTTTAAAAAAAAAAAATGCAAAAATTATCTCTGTTCGTTACAATTACGTCATCCACTACTTGCCATATAAGGATTTTGCGAATTCAGAAATAGATAGATTTATATATGCGTTGATGACGACGATGAAAACATAGTCCACCATAATGAGTGAGCGTAACAATACCTGCACGAATTATTTTTTAACGAAGCACAAAATCTGAGATTTGTTGCGGAAAAGAAAAAGCAAGTAGTGTCGTACATGCATTTCCCCCGTCAGTGGCAAATATGAACGAGAACTAAGACGCAAAGAGGTCTTACTCTGCACCTCACTACAGTTATTACACCACAATAACAGCTTATCGTCTTATCTTTTGGCTAGAAATCTGATTCAGCATATTACTAGTACGTGCTCAAGACGACTACTATGTGGTCGCTCAACCTGCCAGAAACAACAGGCAAATTTCGCTCCTATCAAATTTTACCCTATCACAAAAAGAAACGATGAATATATGCGATAATGTATTACTTGATGCGCTATGGCTAAAGAAAAAACAAAACAAAAGAAGAAGGATTACCACTACAGGTAGGCCTTTGATCATAGGTCTGATTAAGAATGATATACGGGGTTAAACAACAACAACAGCAACAATAATTGATTTTTTGGTTAATATAAATAGGTTATTTCGTTATCATACGTGTAAGCTTCCCAGGGCACAAACTGACCAGGGCACAAAGAGTATGTATTAATAAATAGCTGAGTTAATAATGTGTGTGTGGAAGCACTCCGTCGGTTACGACGATGAGGGTTCCGGTTGATCCGATCAACGGAACAGCCTGCTCGTGAAATTAACGTGTAAGTGGCTGAGCACTCCACAGACACGTGTACCCTTAACGTAGTTCTCGGGGATATTCAGCGTGACACAGAGAGTGACAAGGTCGGCCCTTTGAAATACAGGTACAACAGAAACAGGAAGTAAGAGTGAGAGAAAGTTGTGGTGAAAGAGTACAGCAGGGATCACCACCATCCCTGCCGGAGCCTCGTGGAGCTTTAGGTGTTTTCGCTTTAGGTCTGGGAATCGAAACCGCGATCCTACGACAGCGAGTCCGCTGCCCTAACCACTGGGCCATTGCGCCTCCACTGCTGAGTTAATAAAAATGTAACGGACAATCAACGAAGAGGTCAGAGGTTGTTTGTTCAGTCAAACATATCTTTGGTTAAGACATTTAACTCTGAAAAGTTTATTTCAACCAGCTGTATGCAGATTCTAGACGGGTGGTATAGTTCACTTCTAATAGGCAGCAGTAGCTCCGATAAGTTGATAAAAGTGGTTGTTGTTGTTGTAGTAGTAGTTTACATAGCTGTTTTAGCTCCCAATCAGCCTATAAATCAAAGACATTCGTACCGTTACTTTCCTTTCTTTTAAGTATTTATTCATTTTTTGTTTTTTTGTTTTTTCAGGTATACATTACTCGGGACTACATCAGCTGATATGTTCTTATTTAATATAGTAGGACGTGGAGGAGCGTGGCTTAGTGGTTAGGGTGTTGCACTCATGATTGTAAGATGGTGGTTTCAAATCCTGGATCGAGTGATGCGCTATGCTCTTCAGCAAAACACTTCATTTCACGTTGATCCAGTCCTCTCAGCTGGCAGAATGAGTTATCCTGCGACAGACATGCATCCCGTCCAGGTTGGAAATATATACGCAACAGAATCCGGGAAAACGGCCTTATGAGTCTATGGTTCGAGAAGGGCCTTTGATCTTTTTGAATACAGTAGGACGGTAGGGATTCCCAAATGTATTATTTTTCTTTTTACTCGCAGTGCACTTTAGAGCGAATAAAAATGTTTTGGTGAGCTTCAGCGTAGTCATAATGTATTTTAAAAGAGGTATTTATACATTTTAGCCTATGATTTAAACTCATCATCATCATCATCATCATCATCATCATCATCATTATAATCGTCGTCATTGTCATCATCATCATCATCATCATCATCATCATCATCATCGTCGTCGTCGTCGTCGTCGTCATTGTCGTTCTCCTCCTCCTACTCCTCCATAGTTTCTCTTATTTTTGGTCACAAGAGACCAACTGTTGCATGCTCTCTCAGCGATCACCACCTATCCACACTATGCCGCAGAGGTGACAAAGAAACAAGAGTCAACATCCATACAAATGTCCCGGCTGCGACCCTTATGTTTTGTCTCCTTACACGTTACGGCACCAGCCAGTGAACAAGGCTACACTAGACAAAGCTCATTTGTTTTCCATTCGCGTTTTCGCCTTTAAAGGCCAGACACGCTTCCATACACCCAATTCCAGTCGATAAAACACACATCGGTCAGGGATTCCTCGAACTGCTTCTTCAAATACGTAAACAAGCCACCTCGATTTCCAGGCGACAAATTGGCAGAGTGGTTACAGCGCTCGACATGACGCTTCGTGGGCCGTTCAAGAATTTTGGACTTGGAGATCTCCATTTCCAGCGACTTCGAGGGCCACCTCCCAGTGGTGTCGGGCGTCAACGAAGGGCCCTCGACTACAACAAGACGACCAAAGTTTTTTTTCCCAAGGTCTGGGGTTTCCCGCCCATAAGCCCTAGATCATCACCTAATCATCCTTACCCGTCTTGTTACATAACAACAACAAGACGCTTAGTGGTATTTAGTTCGATTCTCTACGCTCTGGTTTCAAGTTCTACCGAGGTTAACTTTGCCATCCACCCTTTTGGGATCTATAAAAAAAGCACCAATAAAAGATTTTGGAGTTGTGAAGCTATAAGACATCGGAGAGGAGCCCTTGCGTTATTTGTACCGGCTCTTTGCCTTCTGAGTTTAAATTTCGCCATAACCTACAAACCATCGCCTGATTTAACATCACCTGGCACTTTGAGTCCCTTTAGCGGAGTCCAACCTGTTGCAAGCATTCGGACCAGTCTTTTGATTTGTACTCTTTTACCCTTTTACTTGTTTCAGCCATTTGACTGTGGCCATGCTGGAGCACCGCCTTTAGTTGAGCAAATCGACCCCAGGACTTATACTTATTCTATCGGTCTCTTTTGCCGGACCGCTAGGTTTCGGAGACGTAAACACACCAGCATCGGTTGTCAAGCGATGTTGGGGGGACAAATACAGACACACAAACATATACATACACATACATATATATATATGTATATATACATATATACGACGGGCTTCTTTCAGTTTCCGTCTACCAAATCCACTCACAAGGCTTTGGTCGGCCTGAGGCTATAGTAGAAGACACTTGCCCAAGGTGCCACGCAGTGGGACTGAACCTGGAACCCTGTGGTTGGTAAGCAAGCTACTTACCACACAGCCACTCCTACGCCTATCTTCCTCCCACCAATCTCATGGGCACTGACCTTTCCTAGACGAAGTAATCGAGGAAAGAGATACTGCCTCATGTAACATACCTCCCATACGAGCTGGCCTATGTACAGTATTACTGGATACCTAAAGATGAACTGTCGTCGTTGTTACCTTCGTTATTAAAATTTTCACTTTTATCACTTATTTTACATTTGTATTTGTCAGTGATTATTTTGTATTTGTTCAGCTGTCACTATATTTTGTTCACCTTTCTTTAAAGTTATATTTAGGAGGTGTCCGTTGCTTCCACCTCCTTCAACCACACCGGAGCTGGCTATCTTGAATCAATAATAAACAATGTCAACACGAGTATTTGAAAATATCCAAAGTGGAACTTTCCCTTCATGTAAGAGTTCTTAAATCCTTAGTTGTCAAAATGAAACCAAAATAATAATAAAAAAAACAACTCTACCTTCAAAGTAAACATGGCAAATCCAATTCTCTTACGAAACTCTATTTCTGGCATCCGTTGTTCGACAAACAATAATAGCAATGCCGAAAAGAACGCCAACGACGATGACAACAACAACAACAACAACAACAACAACAACAACAACAACAACAACAGCAGCAGCAGCAGCAGCAACAACAACATCAACAACAACAACAACACAACAACAACAACAACAACAACAACAACAATAATAATAATAATAATAAAGAACAACGACGACGACGACGATGGGCGATGATGATGATGATGATAATAAATGCTTTGATGCAGTACCAGGCAGTGGCTCTCGTGGCTTCTGATCTTAACTGATTGGAAGTGTTATCATGTACATTGTTTTATCTTGGTAGAAGATAGGCTACAGCAAATATTCTGCTCAATACCACAGATTTGCTTGTCAGTTGTTTGACCTTAACCAGTTGACCATGTCCCTTAGTGGCTGACGTTATGTGCATCTCTGATCATGAGCAGAAGTAGTGGGGGAGCATCATAGCCGTGTGTTTAAAGGAAGTCTTAGAGGTTTGGATAATTCACCTTTGGAAACATGGGTGGTTTGTTCAACATCCTTAAACAATCCTTATTCAGGGACCGTTACTCGACCAGAAGAAAATTCTAACTGGGCCCCACCTGCAAGGTCATGTGCTATTTATCTTGATATGAGATCACCATGTCACGCACATATGGTTGTGATGCATGTGCCTGGTGTACCCTTATCAGACGGGTAGTCATGATGGGTATACTGTGCTTCGTATATTTTACCCCAGTGTCACTTTGATGGCATGCACTACTCTCTCACTCAATAATAATAATAATAATAATAATAATAATAATAATAATAATAATAATAATAATAATAACCCTTATCAGATGGGTAGTCACGATGGGTATATTGGGCTTCGTATATTTTACCCCAGTGTCACTTTGATGGCATGAACTGCTCTCTCACTCAATAATAATAATAGACAAGGCGAAGAGCGCGATGCGATTGCAATAGATATTATATTGATTGAACGATATAAAAATATAAAAGCTGTATTGACCTATATTTCTGACCCCAAGACAACTAGCATTGGAGTATCTGCACGCTGTACCTTGAAAAACAGCCGCAAGAAAGGTAAGACCTGTTCATTGTGCAACAACATGAGTCAAGTGAATTCCATCAGGAATCATAACAGAAATATTATGATTTATACAGAAGGTGTGACATGTAGAGTTTCCCATTTGGTGTACGCGGCAGAATGCGCGAAACACAACTTGATTTATGCTGGTTGTACAACAGAACAATTAAACAAAAGATTTAATGAGCACAGATTTGACGTCAGGCACAATAACAGTAGTTCGACAGAACTAGTCAAACATTTTGTTTCAAACGGCTGCAATTTTGAAAAAGACTTGAAAGTGCATATTCTCAGAAAATATTCTGAATCTGCTTTCCTTTCAATACTCAAAATGCATGAGGAGAAATATGTTTGCGGGTTATTAACATCACGCCCTGAGGAATTAATAAAATGACAGGAGAATATCATCAAATTTATACAAAACTTAAACAATATGAGAGATGACTATATGGATCCCTTGTATGCTAAAAATAGACGTCAAACCGTCTTACCATTAAATCTGTGTTCTCAACTTAGTAACACGGTTTGACGCCTATTTTTAGCATACAAGGGATCCATATAGTGATCTTTCATATCGTTTATGTTTAAATAAAATGCACAGTCGTCGTGGGTCTTTAAGTATGCTGACCACTAATTGAAATTGATAGTATTTAATAATATTAATTTCTACTCCTATTATTTATACAAAACTGTTTTATTGAAAATTCTTCTTTTTCCTTTCCTTTTTTCCTTTGTTTCTCGCATTTTATCTATCTTTTTCTTTTCGCCTGTTATAAAATTGAAACTTAAAAGCTGAAGATGTCACTCCATCAACGTGTAGACACTGGTTGCTTTCGTTCATACTTTAGATTTGAATTTCTATAATTTTGAATCTTTATCACTTTTTATTTTGAACTCAACAAAGACAGGTTCGTTGTCGAAATATCGTTTAACCAATAAAATATCTATTGCAATCGTATCGCGCTCTTCGTCTTGTCTGTTTACCTTTGTGAAGGGTTACGTCATTCCTTTTAAAATAATAATAATAATAATAATAATAATAATAATAATAATAATAATAATAATAAAGGCTTCAACTTTTTGCACAAAGCCAGCAGTTTCGGGAGAAGGGCTAAGTCGATTAAATTGATCCCAGTGCTCGGTAGGAGTGGAGGTCTTCTTTCGGCTGTCATTGTTCGGAGTTATTAGAAGAAAACTTTGAAGTCGTTGGTGCTTCCACAGTTGTAGCATCGCGGCATTCTGCCTTCAACAACCACCTGTAGTTGCTGCTCTCTTGGAATCTCTCTTAGGCCGAGGATTTTGTCCTCGAATCAAAATTTCCGTCCCCATCATGATTAAATTTTCTTTGTTTGAAATTTTTAAAAATATTTCTAGAAATGTACTGAAACATATATCACCACCCACCAGAAATTTAATCCTGGTTGTATATTTGTGCATTTTTCTTGAATCATTCAGCGTTCCAGATACATCAGTATTAATGTAAAATCTTTCGATATGTGTTGGGTGGTGGAGTGCTTCTGTGCTTGGGTTTCCGACTGGGAAATAACTCTAATATACTCAACTTTGAGGGAATAACCCCCAAACTGATGTCAGGCCATGTATTCTTTCAACAGAGTTCAGCCTACTTTGAAGGTATGTGCTAATTTGAGTTCT
>NC_043002.1:41101608-41109108 GCF_006345805.1 Octopus sinensis | reverse complement strand
TGTCTTGATATTGTAGCCAAAGGAATAAAAAATCACAGAAAACTACGTCACAGAAATAAGTCACTAGAATCCCTCAATCTGGTGTGTCATTGAATTGTTCCAGCTTGAAGAAGCGACAGGGAGCATAATTATCCAGCAGGGCGCAGTTGGAAACTCCCCTCAAAGAAAAATTGGTCGACGCTTCGTGTAGTTAGAAGAACGCCTTCATGTCTTGTGTATTGCTCGACGGGAAAACCACAAGTCTACGGCAGAATTTCTTCGTGGCGTCAACAGGAATATTCATCTTAGTCAGCATTTAAAATTACATTAGCAATACTGAATATACATATAATGCCACGATACTATGCGTGGTGGTATCAGTCTGTACACGTCATTTATTGTCAACAAAATCACTGAATTAAATATTTTGTTTCAATGTCTATTTGTATTAACTTTGCTTAAGAAATGAAATAAAAGATTTTCATTTATTTTTTCGCACGTGTAATGCTATCATATATGAATTGTTTACAAGGCGTGGACTATCGGTTAATAATTGATTTAATATACCTTTTGTTTCATTACTTTGTTTATAGTGTTTAAGTAAAATGTGACTTTTTCTCTCGAGTAACTATTTTTCCTGACATCCTTTTAACATAAGTCACACGGCCTATCTAACTAACAAAAATTCTCTTGATCAACAAAGGAAGCAAACTTGGAAGCTCTGTATTAATGATCCTAGATAAAAGAGATACTTGTCCTTCGATGTTTGTTTACCTAAGTATTCTCGTGAAGGTGAAACGTGAAATAACTTTCATATGAACTATGAAAAATCCAATATCGCGTTATTTATGTTGTTTAGCCAAAGGTCACCACTAATATTTTCTATTTAATCAAGAATGTTTTTTTTAACGCAAGTACTGTATTCACCTACACACTCACACACACACACATACGTGCGCTCGCGCGCACACACACACACACACGCACATAGTGATCGTAAGTTCAATTCCTAGACCGAGTGGTGCGTTGTGTTCTTGAGCAAAACAATTCATCTCACCTCGCTCTGCAACCACTTCGACACCGCACGTCTGTTCAAACAACATCGAGTTGATGGAGCGAGTGAGCTTATGTACGACACACACATTTGGTCACTATAAACAATTCATTTGTGCAAGTTGTTCCGAAAAAACCTGAACGCTCATACATCGTCTTCGACGGGCGAGTACACCATATATATATATATATATATATATATATAAAATATATATAATAATAATAATAATAATAATAATAATAATATAATAATAATAATAATAATAATAATAATATATATATATATATATATATATATATATATATAAAGTAATACTAAGCAATTAAGGGTTTAGCAACGAATTGCCTCACCACACCGAATTTAGAAATAGCAGTCAAAGAGTTATAGCTATTCTTTCTACTAAAAGGGAGATCTCAGTAAAAAACACAGCACTTGAAAGGCAAACACAGACAGGTAAGAAAGAATGAAATGACGGCAATCCATCATACAATTTTAAGTTACCTACGGACGTACGTTTGGAAATCAAGTTTTAGGAAAGCATAAGAATTAGAAAATTCTACCTTACCCAAACTTCTTTTCTCATCAGCGTAGGATACTACAATTATGAATAATTGTATATTAAATTTTGAGATACTAGAAAGCATTATCTCAACTCAGTGTCAGACCGAGCCAAAGCATTACCAGTACCACGAAATTCAAAGTGTGAATGAAAGTTTGTGTCACCAGCCCCTTTCCACCCGCGTGCAGCCAAGACAAGATGCTGTGGTCATTTACTGGGATAAAATATGGTTATCAGTAACAATAAAGGGTGAAATTAATTAATTTGGAATAATTATTAATTACACCAAGTAGATTTCGGCATAAATCTAGATTTATTGTTACTGATATATATATATATATATATATATATATATATATATATATATATATATATATATATATCAACGACGGGTTTCTTTTAGTTTCCGCCGACGAAATCCATTCACAAGGATCTGGTTGGATTGGAGCTGCAGTGGAAGACATTTGCCTAAGGTTCCACACGGTGAGACTGAACCCCAAGCCAAATGTTTGAGAAGTCCACTTTTCAACCACTCACACACACACACACACACACACACGCAACTTTACATATCACCTATATATTTGGTTTAAGACAATAATGCAAATATGCAGCCGATAGCGAGTAAGTTGCATTAAACAAGATTTAAACATTGACTTTTACGATTCTAAGATGTAGTTTATTATTTCTTGCATGCTATTCACCATATCAGATAACTCCTTACTTTGCCGTTGACACCAACGTATCGTCACAAGAATATAGTTTTGAATCTAGTCATCTCTAAAATGTTGCAGAATAAGATAACAGATGGTGATACCAACGGGTTCTTCAATGCTAATAGAGAAATAATAATCTTAAAATAGTTGAAATATAGTATGGAGGAAAATCTAATCGATTAATGCCAACTTGTAAATTAGAAAAAAATGCCAACTTTGCCTAAGGTACCACATAGTGAGACTGAACCCCAAGCCAAATGTTTGAGAAGTACGCTTTTCAACCACACACACACACAACTAATGCCAACTTGTAAATTAGAGAAAAATGTAGTTCATGGACCTGTCAAAAGAAATTATTGACAAATAATGCCGGCAACTATTTATCTTAGGCATGGCTGTGTGCTTAGTAAGCCCGCTTTGCAACCACTTTGCTTCGGTTTCAGTCTCACTACGTGACACCTTGAGCAATTGTAGTCGTGTCAGTGAATCTGTTAGACAGAAACTGTGCGGAAGCTCGTCGTATAATATAGTGTGTGTGTGTGTGTGTGCGTGTGTGTGTGTGTGTGTGTGTGTGTGTGTGTGTGTGTGAGTGCGTGCGTGCGTGTATGTGTGTTTGTGTTTGTTCCCAATCATCTTGACAACCGGTGCTGGTTTGTTTTCGTCCGCGTAATCTAGCGGTTCGGCAAAAGAGACTGGCAGAATAAGCATCAAACTTAAACAATCTTTGGCAGTATCCAGCATGGTCGCAGTCCAATGACTGAAACAAGTAAAATGTAAAAGCTAATAAAAATAATTGAAGATTAAGTTGTTTTACGTCACAATGATGTCAATGGAAGATATACTGTGTTTTGTATTGTTCATATTTAGTTGAAAAACAATAGTGAAAAAATATCAAAAAATAACTGTAACAAAATCTTAATACCTTCAGAAATAATTCCTAAGTCATTAACATACCAAGATATACACGTTATTAGTGTTATTATTTCCGATATTTATGGTATGAAGGGAAATGTTGCTCACGGTGGTTCAGAGGCGTAAAGATCCCTTCTTTTCATAAATTACAAGATGTAGAGGGTATATAAAATACAACACAAGCCTAAAATAAAATAAAATAAAATTAGATTAAAAAGGTAACGGTGCTGAAATTCAAAAGGTGAAGAAGTGTAGCTATTGTTGTTATTTGTGCTCTTATCCATTTCGCGTTAAGGTTGTTGCTTTCGGGTAAAAGGGAGAATATATGTGTTACTGTATCAAATATCTTCGCTTCAACAAAGGAAGTATAGCATGTAAAATGATACAGAATAGAAAGTTAAGGGCGGTTTTATCTGTTTGTTCTTTAGAGGTGTTGCAATGATTCTATCGCTTCAACAAACATTGTTCCTTCCGGCAGGAGGAGAGAAGTTACTTGAATGGAACATTCACGTCCAATGGAGTGGTAGGTAATTCAGGAAGTTAAGCTCGGATTTAAGATACAAGACTTTGGGAAATAATTTTAGTTGTGTTATGTACGGCAAATTTATTCTTCGTAGCCTAACCGACATACGAAGCGCTCTAATTACATTGGTTAATTTTGGTTTGTTTGTTTTATTTTATCTTATTTATTTATTTATTTATTTTGTTATCTAAATTCCTACATCTTATTTTTGCTCTTCCAGATACTTCTTACTGTCTTACCGTTATAATTCTTTAGGATCCCAATTTAATTGTATGTAGCAGTCACTAAAGATTACAGTTCAATACCCATTTCTAGGACTTTCAGTTTCGTACACGCGTGCGCACTCACACACACATGGATATACATACGTATATGTATATGTATTTATATACTTTATTTAAAAGCAGCAGAAATATAACAAAAGCTGTTACTCGGAGTTTCACATTCCCGTTAGTCGGACAGTTTTGTTAAAATAGATCAAAACTAGCTAAATATTTCGGCTCTATTTTAACAAAACCATCTGACGAACGGGAACGGGAAACTCCGAGTAACAGCTTTTGTTATATTTCTGCTGTTTTTAAATAAAGCATATTACTCTACCTTTGGTATTTGAGTACTCTTTTTTCCACCTTGTTTCACATTTATGTCCTTACTCCGGTATGTATATATATATATATATAATATTAATTCGAGACAAAACCACTATTTTGCAAAACAAACAAGGAAAGACTTAATCAATACATAAAAAATTTTTAATATAAAGAAATAAACCGCCACTACAATCGTTTCATGTCTTCAATGACATTCGTCAGGTGGATTTTCGATCTGATTTTTTCCCTGTAATTTGGATTAATTCCCTAATATTTATATATATATATATATATATATATATATATAGATTATATATATAATATATTATATATATATATATATATATATATATATATATATATATATATATATATATATATATAGGCACAGCGTGGCTGTATGGTTCCTCCTGTTCAGTCCACTGCGTATAGCCTTGGGCAACTGTCTTCTACTATATAGCCTCGGGCCGACCAAAGCCTTGTGAGTGGATTTGGTAGACGGAAACGAAAGAATCCCGTTGTATATATGTATATATATATATATAATATATATATATATATATATTATAATATATATATATATAAAAGCAATAATAACAAATAACAAAAACATCATTAAATGATTATTCCGGAGCATATTCACCATCTACTTCAATTAACTGCTTCCCATTTGGTTGGCAGACGAGTAGACCGTCATTTAAAGATGTTTTTTTCTTATATTATATATATATTAATATATATATATATATATATATAATATATATATATATATATATATATTATATATATATATATATATAAAGAGAAAAAGAAAGAGGAAGAGAGTTAGAGACAGAGTGAGAGGTGGAACGCTCACAGAAATCATTTTTTCTTTTTGTTCTTACCACATTTTTTTTTAAAAAGGACCATTGAAAGTGATGTCAGTTGATACAACTTCAGGTGCACCTCTTGACCTAAGGATCAATTTGATGAAATTTCAATGATTATTGTAAAGTTTTTAGTCCCCTACAGATCATTTCGAATGTCTAACTTGCATAGCAAAGAAAGCTATGTCTCTATTTTCTTTCGTTTTCCTTTGAATTCCCCATCATCGTCGACACTGAAAGGTGATACAGTTTACTGGATTTAGCCATATAATTGTGTTTAAAAGTATAGGAGGATTTGATGATCAGAACTAATGAAAATAACATTAAATAAAGATAACCAGAAATATTTATGCCATAATGAAAAAAATTAATCAAGGCGGTCCCCAGCATGGCCGCAGTCAAATGACTGAAACAGGTAAAAGAAAAGAATAAAAACGATTAATATTGTCTTAATTATTTCGTGGGGTACGAGAGAAAATTCCAGGCATGTTCTAGTCTTACTATGATTTCATCAGGGAAGGATATACTTTGCCGTTGTTGTCGAATTTGTGTTGAAAGAAACCGACCCAAAATTGCAAAGCAATAATACATATTTACAGTCCTTTATTTCCACTTTGGAAATGCCTTTAACGTTTAGCAAGAGTTTCACTTCATCTTTTATCTCTTAGAAATGGTTGAGTTCGTGCCCTTTGTTTAACCAGCAAATCTTATAAAAGTATTTTCACATCATCATATTCCTTTGCAAAGTCCTTCAAAATTAATTAAAAATCTCTGTGTTGAGACTCTTAGTTTTTAATGAAATCAATTGATTTTCTTACTGTTTTCATCATATTCATTTTTAGAGAATGTTGGTGGTGTATAGACATTGGAATACTATGAAGCTATTATGGTCCATTTTAACGGCCCTCTAATTGTTTCTTAATAAATAAAAAAATCCCTTTGAAAACCTGTTGTAGAGGATTTACCATTCATAACTAAGTCACTAAGTTTTCGTAGAGTAAATCGAAAACTTTTGTTAAAACTTTTCCGCCCATATATTGAGTTTAAATTAAGTAAATTTTCGTGCATCGACAATGTACCCTTATTCCACATATAAACACAACCAACTGCACAGCATTTACCATAATCGTTGTCTCATCGTCAGCTATCGACTTATGTATAAACTCTGATGTTAGTTTCACAGACATTTGAATACAATTAACTATGTCTGTTATATAGTCATAAATTACCCACCTTAATAAACAAATATTCTCAAACAATCTGACATTTTCTGACAATTAAATTCGCGCAGCAGCAACTATACACAATACGCTATTCACTATTACAAAAAGTTTTCAATATTTGGTTTCACTTTCTATACAATTAACTTACAGACTTCATAACTTGTTTGCGTTACGGAAGTAATTTCATTGATATCTCTCTTGAGAGTGGATGGTTGTTTACTTAAAGATTCTTTTAAAAATATTAGCTTCTTAAAACAGACTTTCCTTGCTTAATCAAATACTACGTGTTTAAAATTGTACTTTGTATAAACTGCAATTGAATCATTACAACTAAGAATCATTCACTTTTTATTTACTTTCATGAAAAAATTTTATTTGTCCATTTTTATTCCAACAAAGGAAGAAATTTTGACAAGTCTTTTTCTTCTATTAATAAAAGCCATTGTAGAAAGGGTTAACGCTATACTCTTTTCAATATTTATTTAAAATCTTTAATAAAAATAGGGAAATGATTCGCTAAATTTTAATTAGCTGTAATAAATGCGTGGCTTTTATGCCTTTCCTCTGGGTAATAGTAATTACTCTAGATGTCTCAGCAGAACATGAGCCATGATCTTGTCGGTGACAAACCAGGGATATTTAACTATCGTTGTTATGTGACCGGCAGTTCTTTTCCCTTTAATAGAAGTGTACAGTATTGGAATTTTTGAAGTCCTCGATGAATACCCTTCCTTTCACGTGGACTAGTTGAAGCTGTCGCGGAGATTTACTCTTCGCCGATGACTGCTCTCTCAAATCAGATAACGAGAAGAATATACTGGGATCAGTTTTCAACAGCCTTAGGATAATTTGACCTTACAGTAAGCATAAAGAAGAATGAGGTCGTGCAGCTCATGCTTCAAGAAACCAGAATCACAAAAACCGCTTATAAGAAAAATAACTGCTACTAAGACGAAACACTCACTCCGCTAGATATACTATAACCTGAATGCTGCAAATTTTCCTATGTGGTTTATATGTGAGAGACGATTTCTGACCTAGATTGGCTCATGAGTTCGCTTCGAAATTACCAGAGTAG
>NC_043002.1:41076636-41101508 GCF_006345805.1 Octopus sinensis | reverse complement strand
AATAGATTTTTTTCTAGTTCTGATTTCTAACTGCCATGCACAATTAAATTCATTGACATCACAAGATACGCGCGCGCGCACACACACATACACGCACATTTGTACGCATGTCTAACGTGTGTGAGAGCATGTGTGTATGTGTGTAAAAGAGAGAGAGAGAGAGAGAGGCTTGTGTGTGTGTGTGTGTGTGCAAGAACATTGAAGCGACTACGCACTCTCTTTGTCATATATTCAGCAATATTATCGAGTTCCTCCCAACTAGATATATTCAAAAAATTTTCTTTATTATTATTATTATTATTATTATTATTGAGTGAGGAGAGCAGTTCATGCCATCAAAGTGACACTGGGGTAAAATATACGAAGCCCAATATACCCATACATGACTACCCGTCTGATAAAGGTACACCAGGCACATGCATCACAACCATATGTGCGCGACATGGTGATTCATATCAAGATAAACAGCACATGACCTTGCAGGTGGGGCCCAGTTAGAATTTTCGTCAGGTGAGTAGCCCATCCTGCTCAAAAGGTCCCTGATAAGGGTTGCTTAGGAGTTGAACGAAACACCTATGTTCCAGAGGTGAATTATTCAAACCCCACAAGAATCCCTCTCAACACATGGCCATGATGCTCCCCCACTACTTCTGCTCGTGATCAGAGATGCACATATCGCAGCCACTAAGGGACATGCTCAACTGGTTAAGGCAAACAACTGACAAGCAAATCTGTGGTATTGAGCAGAATATTGCTGTAGCCCATATTATTATTATTATTATCATTATTATTATTATTACTATTATTTGTTCGTCCATATACTTTTGGCGTTTGTGTATAACTTAACGTGAAAATGAAATTACCAAAGTGAAAAATACAAAAAAAAAAAATACTAAATAAATAAATGAAGTGGGTAGAATCATACACAAACAAAACGAATGAACAAAGAATAATTTATTTGTGATGAGATCCGTTTAACCTTTGTCAGTTTCGTTTAAAATAAATAGTTAACCGGCTCTGGAGAGAGAGAGGAAAAGAATAATAAAAATCTGTAAAAAAACCAGTGCGAAAATAACTTCAAAACGATAAATGACAAACTAATTTGCAATAACCGTGACAAAATTAATGACAATATTAATTTCTGTTGTTTATTTATTTATTTATTTATTTTTCTTTTTTTCTTTTTTTTTTCTATTTGTCCAATAAAGAGATTTAGGACCGACGGCATTTTCAGGTCTTCCTTAACCCTTTTACTCTGCAGGAATCAAATATATCCAATCAAAATTTCATTACATGTTACTGCGGAAAACGGTTTTATTAAATCCGATCTATCTTTTGTTGGGATTTGTCATGTTTGAGACTATTTTAGGTTGAGATATGTTAAGTTTATTAAGCCAACGTGATTTGCAGACAATACCCAATTCTATTTTTTGATAGATATTTAGCATCACTACTAGAATAATTATGAAATTTAATTTCGCAGTTAAAGGGTTAAGTGTTCCTGGTCTTTGAGGGTAAATCAGTTCCTCCACCCCTATTATCAAAGGCATTCTAGCTATGACCATCTGTCTATTTAGCAATATGTAAGGCTACATTATCTAATGCGTCCTTTATTCTGGGAAAGAAGGACAATATGCATCTTGTGAGGCGAGCTAGATTTGGCGAAATCGCACACGGAACACAAACAAGGATACATGTTACTTTCTCTCCCGAGTTTGTCATCTACTAGGCTCAGTATAAAAGATGCTAAACCTTCTAGTCATAGACAAATTAAAATATGTTTAGCTATAAGTATGAGGTTTAACTCCGTCATGACGCTAACAGCGAGAGATAGTGCTCGATTTAAGGGAGAATTGCCTACTATTTGCACATGTTCATCTGTTAAAGCAACGAGTATCAGGTCATCTTTAATGATGACTAATGACACACGGTGACTTTGTTTAAAGTGAAGAGAGGTGCGCACCGTCAGCTTCATTGTTTCATCTGTAACCATCTTGAATCCAGTGGCAAGACGATTGGGGATGGAGATTAATGCAACGGCAAATATGCCAAATTATATCATGCTCTTCAAAGATATTCATCTTTCAATAGCTTGATCCACCAACTTTCAATGGCTCAATTCATTAGCATCTCTGTTTTTGGTAAATAAATTTCCATCGGGTTTATGACCCGTTGTAGTCATTGAAAGAAGCAGCGATTTTGTTGTTGCTGTCATTGTTGTTGTTTAACCACACGTCAGCCCTGCTGGAGTAGGCTAATGGGATCTTTTCGGTTTGAACGGCAGTTTTTTCTAGCGGTGTCATATGAAATTGTCACCCATAATTATGACTCTAGTAACGATCTATTGCATTTCAATCTGTTTTAGGGTTAGGGTTAGTTAGGGTTAGGGTTAGGGTTAGGGGTGGGGGGAAGGGTATCTTTTTTCTTCAGAAATGTAAATAAACCCAACCTGTTTCTTAAACGAGGGACATATTCATACGGCACAGAATGTTTTCACCTCAATAGACGTCATTGATTGGTTGAAATTTCAGAAATTGAAGGAAAAAAACAACAAATATCTTACAAACTATAGAATGTTCTCAATAAATCCAAGAGAAAAAGATGTTTTATAAACACATTCTACCAGTATAGTTACCTAGAAATTATGTTAAAAACTGCCGTTCAAATCGAAAAGATCCGGCTAATGAACAAAGCCATTCTAGCCATGACAATTCTGTCCGTCCCTTTGTCGAATATTGTGCACCTAGGCCTACATTATTCAGTGTGTCCCTCCCTAGTAAAAAGAGGAGAATATGATTTGGAGGAGATTTTAACTGTTCTTTCTAGCAGATAGGTCTACTTAGCGTTGGACATATATCTTGTCATTTATTTGCTAGAAGAGTGATGAAAAGGTGGGTTGATTCTACCAGGCTGACTTGCTCCAATTTACACGAAGAGATGAGAGTCCTTACGGATGCAACAGACCAATAATTTTCCAACTTCTTCGATACCCACTTCCGTTTCCGTGAGAAGCAATTCACATTGTAAAAGACGGTTAAGTATTCAACAGTGGCGCTTTCCTCTAATGCTCTTTCTCTGTCTGTGCCAAGTTCTGCAGCCTTGTTAAATCTAATGTTGCATCAAGTTAAATTATAATTAAATTGGGGGAACTATGTCTTCCTCAAAACACTTCATGAGGTTCGACAGCTTTATTTTTCCAATCAAAAGAGTGGCTAATTGCATATTAGGCCTTCCCGAAGCATGTCCATTCCAAATTAATCTTTTTGAATATCAAATGCTATCAGCTGAGAAAGTCTGTGCTCTTGAAATTAGGCATTCATTATTTATCTCATGTAGACATTGAAAACTAAGTGTGCATATCGTAAAAGGGAGCAATGCTTAGCGTTTAACTTGTGCGCTGATGAATAGAGCATCACTTCGGACCGAAAGAGCCGTAACTAATCCAATAGCAAAACCATGGCAAAAGTGTGAGGAACTTCAGATGATCCATGCTTTCTAAAGCGTGGATAAAACATTAAAACATAAAGCAAAGGAAAATTCCTATTAATTATAGTATTCCACATGACTTAGCGAGAAATAAATACTTGAAGGATATCACATAACTCAAGTACATAAGTATAATCATACATCTTAAATTCCCTTCCTCGCTCCTCCACCTCTCTATCTCTTTCCTTCCACTCTCTCTTTCTTACTTTTTCTCTGTCTGTCTATCTGTCGGTCTCTCTCTCTCTCTCTCTTTCCCCCTCCCTCTCTCTCTCTCTCTCTCTCTCTCTCTCTCTCTCTCTCTCTCTCACTGCAGCAATTGTCATTTTGCTTATCTCTTTTCAATATGTGCCTTAATTACATGCTCTGAAAAACATGTATTAACTATTTTACATTCATCATAACATACATGCATCGCAACATACATACAGATGTCTGTACAACCATACATATATATTTCTATACACACACACACACACCACACACACACACACACACCACACACACACACACAACCACCCTCATACACGTGCGTATATATATATATATATATATATATATATATATATACTCTTTACTTGTTTCAGTTATATACGCATGTATATATGTATGTATATATGTATATATGTATATATATATATATATATATATTATATATATATATATATATATATATATATATATATAATATTTACGCATGCACGCACACATAGAGCGGGTGGTATTATGGTATTAATGTATTGATGTTAGTGGTAGTGGTAGGGGCGGCGGTATTACACTGATGTTAAATGTTTATAAGTGAAAGGAAATAGTATGGTTAAGAAAAGTGAAATAAGAAGTCAGAGCCAAGTCTGCGTCAGTCCCTACGAAGCGTACTTCCCAAGCACGTGGTTTTGAGATCAGTCCCACCGTGCGACCTTTTGTGCAGATGTTTTGTACTATACAGTTCTATATTTAAGAGATGAGGAATTATGTACATTATTTACATTATTTACATTTGATGGATATTTGTTCTCATCTTGTTTGTTGTTAACACAACGTTTCGGCTGATATACCCTCCAGCCTTCATCAGGTGTCTTGGAGAAATTTCGAACTGGGTTTTCATTCCTAAGGTACTTTTCGATGTTATTATTATCCCCATTATTATTATTATTGTTGTTGTTGTTATTATTATTATTATTATTATTATTATTATTATTATTATTATTATTATTATTATTATTATTATTATTATTATTATTCAGGTTACTGCTTGGAATCGAACTCGGAATCTTGGGGTTAGTAGCCCGCACTCTTAACCACTACGCCATATGCCCGTACTATAGTTAGAGGCCGATCAATTTTGCAGAAAGAAACTGAAAAAAGCCTGTCGTATATGCATGTGTGTATGTGTGTGTGTGTGTGTGTGTGAGTGTGTGTGTGCGTGTATGTTAAATAAAATGAGGCAACGAAGCCAAGGCTGTGTGGAATTTTCAGGACATTTACAAAGTTGGTTTTACAGCTGTTTCTATGATATTAGGGATATCCCGTCATCAGTCAATGTGAGATGGTTAAATAGAGAGAAATGTTAGTGTTCAATATATGGAGTGATTTTGGAAAAGGATGGAAATAAGTATAAAGGGAAATAAGAGTATAAAAGTAAAAATAAGAAATATATGCAAGAAGTTATAGTGGCAGTTCCATTATCCAAGGAAAGTGGTGTGTCCACATTGGGTCTTCTTGATACCAATACGTCATATATCTTTCGTTATTTTCTCTCCTTATTTTCTCTTCTTTATTTTTTCTCCTTGTTTCTTTCTGTGTTCCTTTCTGTGGAAGAGCGTAGGCTCGAAACGTTAAAGACTTTTTCACTTCCCAAGCGTTATACTAATACATCTATTTGTTGTCTACACCACATGTCTTCGTCTTTTGTTTTTTTGCGAATTCTCTCTCTCTCTATATATATACATACATACTTAGATATACACAAATATACATACACACATTTATCTATATATGTATGTATGTGTATGAGTGTGTGTGCGCGCGTGTGTATTTGTATGTGTTTGTGTGTACATATTTATGTGCATATGTGTGTATATGATATGACATAATACCAACAAACATACTACATTCAAATAAAAAAAAGAAAGATTAAACCAACTGATTCTCGCCGTTAACGTCATGACGGAGTTAAACCTCATACTTTTAGCTAAACATATTTCAAATTTGTCTATGACTAGAAGGTTTAGCATCTTTTATACTGAGCCTAGTAGATGACAGACTCGGGAGAGAAAGTAGCATGTATCCTTGTTTGTGTCCCGTGTGCGATTTCGCCAAATCTAGCGTGCCTCCCAAAATGCATATTGTCCTTCTTTCCTAGAACTCTCATTCAGTTGTCTTTTGTCTTTTAATTGCTTCAGTCATTGGACTGCGGCCATACTAGGGCACTGTCTTGAAGGTTTTTAACAGAACAAATCGACCCCAGTACTTTCTTTTGAAGTTTGGTATTTATTCCATCTGGCTCTTTTGTCGAAGCGCTAGATTACAGGGACATATACAAACCAGCATCGGCTACCAAGAGGTGCAGGATTGGGACAAACATAAAAAAGCATAAGCACACACGACAGGCTTCCACACAGTTTCCCTCTACCAAATTCAATCACAATGTACTCGACGCCCTCAACCATCGCTTGGCATCCGATGCTGGTGTGTGTTTACGTCCCCGTAACTTAGCGGTTCAGCAAAAGGGACCGATACGATAAGTACTAGGCTTACAAAGAATAAGTCCTAGGGTCGATTTGTTCGTCTAAAGGCAATGCTCCAGCATGGCCGCAGTCAAATGACTGAAATAAATAAAAGAATAAAAGAATATATAGCACAAATTAAGTTCAATAAATTGATGGAGAAAAAAAGTAGAAAACAAATTACAAAATTTATTAATACAAAGACGTGTAAGAGTAAAAGTTGGAATAGATTTACACATGCTACAATTTGTGAAACTAACGTTAATTCATATCTCAGGAAATTACAATCACAGTAATGACAAAGATGAATTTAGAATATAATAAAGTGGTTCTAAGTAATGTTTGAAGTAATTTCTCTGCACTAAAAATGAAAAAAATATCGTTCTCTGTTTTACAATTATCGTAATGACGAAAATATATTTTATTACGAAATGAGACAAAATGGCGTTTCTCTTATATATATATAAAGTTGAGGTTGTCTGTGTGTGTGTGCAGCAAGTTTGGTAGCCTTCAACTAACACTATCTCCTCCGAGACCCTGCGGCGCAAGTTGACCAAAATTGAGAGTATGATAGAAGAAGGCTTGCTCTTCATTCCCTAGAAGAAAAATTCAAATTGGACCATGTTAAGACCAAAAATTATTTACGTCAAAAAGGTGCTATGAAAATCCCTGTGTCGCCATTTTTCGGTGTATTTCAACCAGAAAAAAATTTCACTTAAAGAGAATAACAAGCTACATAATGCAAAATTTTTACTTTTCAAAAATTCTAATTCTAAAGGGTCAAAACAATACCCGAGCAATGCCGGGCGATACTGCTAGTATATCTATCTATCTATCTATCTATCTATCTATCTATCTATCTATCTATCTATCTATCTATCTATATATTTATACACACACACACACACACACACACACATATATATATATATATATATATATATATATATATATAATATTTAAATTTAAAATGAGGGTGAGAAATTATCATCGAGCAAGACAAAAGCAATAAAAATATGGATTATGTTTCACTATTAACATATTACGTAATTTTACTTACATCAATGTCCGTAGATCATCGGTGCGACCGTCCAGAATAATCCATATTTTTATTGCTTTTTCTTTTGTCATGCTCGATTACGTTTTGGTTGTTTTGCTAAATTTTTCTTGAGAACATTTCTTAGTGGTAAGACCATAGCGGATCTATTTCTAGCATTAGGGTGTCCACATAGTGGTTTCCCTCTAATATGTATATAATACAATTTTACTGAACCTTCAGTTTTTTTATATGCTCGACCACTGGTGTGAAGTCGATGTTAATTAAATTAATATCTAATTTCTCACCCTCATTTCAAATTTAAATTTAAATTAATACGTTCTCTAACCAGCAAAGGCCGCTGCGGTAAAGTATTATCTGCAGCATCAGTTTTTCATTTTAAATAGTAGCCACGAGTGTAATGGGTAGAACTGTTCTACAAGTCTGACTTTGTGCGGACGTCCTAGCATGCAGTCCTGCAAATTATATTCATCTGGACGGTCGCCCCGATGATCTACGGACATTTATGTAAGTAAAATTACGTAATATGTTAATAGTGAAACTTGTATGCGAATAATCCATATCTTTATTGCTTTTTCTTTTGTCTTGCTCGATTTAGTTGTTTTTCTAAATCTTTCTTGAGAACATTTCTTAGTGGTAAGACCATAGCGGATCTATTTCTAGCATAAGAGTGTCCACATAGTGGTTTCCCTCTAATATGTATATATATATATATATATATATTTCACTATCCACTGAAGTATAATTTATGCATTGCTTGTGGTACTGTAGTATAATATACAGGATGATTGAAAAGTAAGTCCCTATTTTAAAATACTTATAAATTATTTATTAATTGTAATTTTTTCTCGAATTTTTATTTGTTTTTTCAAGTATGAGAATTTAATCTGTAATCGTATTGCTATTGTCTTTCATGAATGGCTGAATGCCCACTTCCCCACGAGATGGATGGGTCGTCGTCATGGTCCACATGAGTGGCCAGCCAGGAGTCCCGACTTAACACCGTATGACTTTTTTCTTTGGGAGTTGGTTAAAGGAACATGTCTACTCTACCAAGCCAAAGACTTTGGAAAGAACTTGAAGGGCGAATACGAGAAGTTGAGTCTTCCATCCCAGAAGAGTTCCTGGTGAAATCAGTTGACGCAATTCCTAGGTGACTCAAGAAGCTGGTGGCGACATCTGGAACCCATGCCGAATTTTAAAAAAAACGTCTTTGCTAAAAGCTTTTCTCTCATATTCATTTCTGCTTTTTTTATGTAAAAATTACAATTAATAAATAATTTGTAAGTATTTCAAAATAGGGAACCACTTTTCAATCATCTTGCATATTGCCTAAAGTGAGAAATGTTCTCAACGGCTAATAGCAGTTGATGCAGCTTTGGTAAAGGTGAAATATATCCCAAATATATTTGAACTGCTCTAAATGTCTGTGTACTATTTACTATTTTTCTGTTAACTTGTTTCAGTCAATGGATTGCGGCTATACTGAAACACCGATTTGTGAGGTGGTTACACGAACAAATCAACTCCAGTACTTATTTTATGTTTAGTATTTATTCTATTGTCAGCTTTTGGTTTAGCTGCTAAGTTACGGGGACGTGAACAAACCAATACCAATTATCAGGCGGTGAGACACAGACACGAACTCAAAAACACATACATACACGTACAAGCAAAATCAGCGCTTTTAATTTGTAAGTAATTGTATGCTACACACGCTGTCAATCTATCTGCCTGTTTGCCGCTGTCTCTATCTATCTATCTATCTATCTATCTATCTATCTATCTATCTATCTATCTATCTATCTATCTATCTATCTATCTATTATCTATCTATCTATCATATCTATCTATCTATCTATCTATCTATCTATCTATCTATCTATCTATCTCTCTCTCTCTCTCTCTCTCTCTATCTATCTATCTATCTATCTCTTTCCTCTTGAATATTAAAGTAAAATCTTAAGTGGTTGTGGCGAGAGACGATACTAAACGACACACATGCACACACACACACACACACATACACACACACATACACACATACACACACACACAAATAATATGAGATCTCATAGGATTATATATGTTGGTTACTTTAAAAAGTATAGACTACTGCTTCAATACAGATGTTATTAAATAACACTAGTTATTTCTAAAAAATGCCCATAGGCATGCGCTATTTAAACTAAGGAAAGTTAACATTCAAACATTCAGTACATTCGACTTATAAATTGCTATGACAACAACTTAAGCATAGCTAATCTTCAGGATGTCATCGTAGATTTAAACATTTGCTCACAGAAACTATTTATAAAACCAAATGAATAAACTCACTTACAGAAACACTGGTTCGTATCATCCACCGGCATTATTTGAAAATTTTATCGGTTATATAAGTAGAAGTGTTTCGAATCTGATCCCAAGTAAGATCTTTTACGGGGCAGCTCCTTACTATAATAATTCCTTAAAAGCGAATATATTCAAAAGATCAGATGCATCATCTGGTATATACATCAGACACTAAAAATTAAAGGCATCGCAATATCATTTGGTTTATTCCTCCAACTCATCCATCGTTCAGTCCAACGTAGCAAAACCTTCCTAAATTTAATCGATGTCCACTTCCCTATTAGCTATAGATATTGTAAGATTTTTTATCAGACATAACTTTAAGATATTAGTTGCAACGCTAATGTGAAGAATCTTATATCTCATAAACTTACCATATCTAGGTAAGCCGATTTCATACGTAGAAGCGTCATTATATGTCCGCTGAATGGATTCTGCAATGCAGAGACCACTATATACGAAGGAGAAGTTATCGCAACAAATCTAGGGTCTGATGCCACTTAGAAATAGTATATTGGAATAGAAGGGAATTAAAGGACAAATTTCACGACCATCAGAGACACGGGTAAACGTGTCCGCTGAATGGATTCTGCAATGCAGAGACCACTATATACGAAGGAGAAGTTATCGCAACAAATCTAGGGTCTGATGCCACTTAGAAATAGTATATTGGAATAGAAGAGGAATTAAAGGACAAATTTCACGACCATCAGAGACACGGGTAAACGGAATGTGACAAGACACACAAGTTATATCTATCACTGAAGGAAGAAAAAAACTTCGAACTATAATATCAACAAGAAGATCATTAAAAAATATAAAGGCCTTACAAAGATGGCAGCAATGGATGTGGTTTATTAATGAAACCAGAGCTATATGTAAAAGCTAAATTTGAGACATTCGAAAAGTGTAGTCACTCAAATTCATTTTACGTAACTAGACACCTTGAATTAGAAATTTGTGCTGGTGTATGGCGATAAGCAAATACCACTAACGGTAAATCTGTCAAAAAAGACAATCATAGCAGGTAGTACTGTAGTAGTAGTAGTAGTAGTATAGTAGTAGTAGTAGTAGTAGTAGTAGTAGTAGTAGTAGTAGTAGTATAGTAGTAGTAGTAGTAGTAGTAGTTACATGGTGGAAATTCCTCTCTCCTTGATTGCATAAAACTAAAGAGAGTTATAAAGTATATGAAGTAGAGTTATAAAATTATAAGTGTTTATACACACACACACGCACACACACACACACACACACACACACACATATATATATATAAATATGTGTGTGTGTTTGTTTGTGTGTGTGTGTGTGTGTGTGTAAGCAAAAATGCTAGTTCTAAAATCTCTCTAAGAGATCAACGCAGGAGTTGTACTACTAAGTAATGTTCGTAGCCACGTCAACATGGTTGTCCGTTTGAACGGACTTTATTGTGATTTTTTTTAACCCTAAGAGGATATCTCTTCTCGCTGGTTAACAATGTACCGCTGCATCCGAAATATAGCGAACAGGGGAGCGAGCCCCTACCATCTTCTAGCGACAGGACCAACAGACCATCCTGGTGTCGGGCTATTTCTGCCTCTCTTTAGTACTGGACACTTCGCCTGCTAGAGATGGTAGTAACTCGCTTCTGCTCGCAATATATATAATTTCAAGCAACAAACAGACAGAAATAGCCCGAAAGCAGGCTGGTCTGCTGGTCTTGCCGCTAGAAGGCGGTAGGGGCTCGCACCCTAGCTCGCAATATCTCGGATGCAGCTGTGCATCGTGAACCAGCTAGAGATGTCTTCTTGGGGTTAAAAAGTCGCAGTAAAGTCCGTTCGAACGGACAGCCATTTTGGGATCTCTTCAGTTTAGCTTACAGATATATTTTTTTAACTAAACAGTTTGAAACTTCGTATACTGGTGTAATTTTTCACGCTGAACACGGTTTACTTTCAACATTTTTGACAAAATTTCGTATTTTAGAAGTTATTTCGCGTTACAGTTGTCTAATTTGGGTAATTTTAAGCAATCAATGATGTGTATTCAGCCGAAGAAACCTACTGCTGTTTGCGATAGTAATCGAAGAGCAACAACTTCGGGGTCATCTCTGCTAAATGTTACTACTCTGTTCTATTCTATTTTTGTTTACTGCCTGTGTTGCATATTACACGCTTTGTCTTTTTTTTTTTTTTTTTTGGTTTTCGATCGCCTCTTTGAACGAGTGGTGAAAATGTGCAAATATACAAAGAGGTGATCGAAAAGCAAACAAAGCCTGTAGTATGCAACATAGGCAGTAAACAAAAATAACAGATTGGTGAAAATAATCACAAACTTAACACAGACAAATGTACGAAATTTTGTCAAAAATGCTGAAAGTAAACCGTGTTCAGCGGGAGAAATTACATCAGTATACGCAGTTACAAACTGTTTAGTTAAAAATATATATTTAAAAAAATCTGTGAGCTAAACTGAAGAGATCTGCATGTTGTGATGACTACGAAAATTACATACACACACACACACACACACACACACAAGAATAAAGTTTTTTAACCCAATATTCACACGCCATAATTCTGCTTCGAGTCACCGTTTCTGAAAAGAATTATTTCACATTCTTCAAATTTCTCAATTCTTATGACGTCAACAACATACACACAAGTTCATGTGTGTGTTTGTGAGGTGATGAGTGCACTTCAAAACATCATTCTGGTAAACAGACGGACGACTTCCAGCTGATAAGTAAAAAAGTCCCTTCTCTTTTCTTTAAAATAAGCAATTAATCAAAAAACAAGACACATGCTATCTTCTTCATCAAGCAATTGAACAACAAGCTAGAAAACGCACATTAATTTTTTCACGCCCTAGTAACCACAATTGAGTTCTGACTTATAAGGCCACATGTTCAAAGGTATTAACGTTAGAAAATATCTTTTGTCTAGAATCTTCAGAGATTGTTTTCTTCTTTTTCATTTCCGCCTCCTCCTTCTACCCTTTGTTCGGTTTGTATTTCTTCTTCTTCTTCTTCTTCTTCTCTTCTTCTTCTTCTTCTTCTTCTTCTTCTCTTCTTTTCCATCGTCGTCGTCATCGCCAACATGGTAATGATGATGGTGATGGTAATGTTTTATTTCTGTGTTTCTTCTTTTTTCTTTTATTACATCTCTTTCTCCTCTCCCATAATCTTTGCCTTTCTCCCAGTTCCTTGGGAATGTTATTCCCCCACCTCACTATTGTTCTTCCTATTTTCAGTTTTTTTCCTTGTTCTTCTCACGAAACCTCATGATAGTATTTTTTTCATTTCTTCTCCATTCACCCCCTCATGAAGTCGACAAACCCCGCCTAGGATATCTTCGTATCACTTAATCCGAAAACAACCGATTGCTATGTACAAAAGCAGGCTTCAAATTCCATGACGTTAGTCGCCTGAAGATCGGCAACGAGAAACTCCGAGTAGCGACTCGGATTTAAGTAAATAACGTTATTTCAGTCTCTCTAACAGCATAAAATACTCTTTTAGCTTATTTATTTTGGATTGTGTTTCGTTGCGTATTTAGTTGGTTTATCTTTGCTTGCTTACTTGAAAAGAATCGAGTGTTGAGTTATATCTTAGAGACATTACTTCTTGGTACCGTATTTGATGTCATAAAAGACTAAATATTCCAGCACTACCTCACAAAAGTATATTTCAAAAAGACCATCCTGGGTCCTATATGTGAAGTTGGGCCTCTCATAAGCAATTTTTGTTCCAGATGCTCACTACGATAGGCAAATTTTAATTCCAGATAGTCTCTTCTACCTAGCCTCACTCCGTAATGATAATATTTACTTAAACATTATTATTATTATTACTAAGGCGGCGAGCTGGCAGAATCGTTAGCAACTGAACTGAAAGCACTCCGTCGGTTACGACGACGAGGGTTCCGGTTGATCCGATCAACGGAACAGCCTGCTCGTAAAATTAACGTGTAAGTGGCTGAGCACTCCACAGACACGTGCACCCATAACGTAGTTCTCGGGGATATTCAGCGTGACACAGAGAGTGACAAGGCCGGCCCTTTGAAATACAGGTACAACAGAAACAGGAAGTAAGAGTGAGAGAAAGTTGTGGTGAAAGAGTACAGCAGGGATCACCACCATCCCTGCCGGAGCCTCGTGGAGCTTTAGGTGTTTTCGCTCAATAAACACTCACAACGCCCGGTCTGGGAATCGAAACCGCGAGTCCGCTGCCCTAACCACTGGGCCATTGCGCCTCCACAGAATCGTTAGCACGCCGGGCGAAATGCTTAGCCGTATTTCGTCCGCCGTTATGTTCTGAGTTCAAATTCCGCCGAAGTCGACTTTCATCCTTTCGGGGTCGATAAATAAAGTACCAGATACGCACTGGGGTCGATGTAATCGACTTAATACCTATGTCCGTCCTTGTTTGTCCCCTCTATGTTTAGTCCCTTGTGGGTAATAAAGAAATAGGTATTTCGTCTGCCGTTACGTTCTGAGTTCAAATTCCACCGAGGTCGACTTTACCTTTCATCCTTTCGGGGTCGATAAATAAAGTACTAGTTACGCACTGGGGTCGATGTAATCGACTTAATCCCTTTGTCTGTCCTTGTTTATCCCCCCTATTGTTTAGCTCCTTGTGGGCAATAAAGAAACAAGAATCATTAGCACGCTGGGCGAAATGCTTAGCGGCATTTTGTCTGCCGCTACGTTCTGAGTTCAAATTCTGCCGAGGTTGACTTTAACTTTTTATCCATTTGGGGTCGATAAACTAAGAAACAGTGAAACACTTGGGTCGATGTAATCGACTAGACCCCTCACCCCAAATTTCAGGCCTTGTGCCTTTAATAGAAATTATTATTATTAATATTACTTGTATTACTTTAAGGCGGAAAGCTGGCAGAATCTTTAGCACACCGGGAAAAATGCTTAGAGATATTTCGTTCTGAGTTCAAATTCCGCTGAGGTCGACTTTGTCGTTCATCCTTTCGGGGTCGATAAATTAAGTACCGGTTAAGCACAGGGATCGACGTAATCGACTAGCTTCCTCCCCCAGCGAGCTAGCAGAATCGTAAGCACACCGGAAAAAATGCTTAGAGATATTTCGTTCTGAGTTCAAATTCCGCTGAGGTCGACTTTGTCGTTCATCCTTTCGGGGTCGATAAATTAAGTACCGGTTAAGCACAGGGATCGACGTAATCGACTAGCTTCCTCCCCCAGCGAGCTAGCAGAATCGTAAGCACACCGGAAAAAATGCTTATTGACATTTGCTCTATCTTTACGTTCTGAGTTCAAATTTCGCCGAAATTGACTTTGCCTTTCATCCTTTCAGAATCGATGAAATAAGTTACAGTTATACGCTGGGGTCGATGTAATCGACCAGACCTCTCCTTCAAAATTTCAGGCCTTGTACCTAGAGTAAAAAAGGATTATTATTACTAATTATGGATACTGTCTAAGGCGGAGAGCTGGAAAATGGTTAGCGGCATTTCGTCTGTCATTACATTTTTAGTTCAAATTCCACTGAGGTCGACTTTGCCTTTCGGGTACCGAAGTAATAGACTTGCCCTCTCCCACAAAATTGCTGGCCTGGTGCCAAAATTTGAAGCCATTATTGCTTGTTCAGTGATCTAGCCGGATCGTTACTGAGCCGAACAACATCCATAACGGCTCGGTCGACATCGGAGGTCGATAAAAATAAGTACTTCTGAGCACTAGCGTCGATGTGATCAATTTATCCTCCCTTCAAAATCGTTGGCCTTGTATAAAGAATTATTATTTTGCACAATAATATAATATTTTACGCTGTACTGATAGATTGCTTTAAATATTGATTTCAAATTTTGGCACAAGGCCAGAAATTTCGGGGATATGGATAAATCGATTGCATTGACCCCAGTACTCAACCGGTATTTATTTTATCGACCTCCAACAAATGAAAGGCAAATTCGACCTCGGCGGAATTTGAACTCAGAACGTAAATGACGGACGAAATACAGCTAAGCACATTTTGCCCGACGTGCTAACAATTCTGCCAGCTTGCTGCCTTTAGATTGCTTTAAATATTAAATGCTTTTGAGCACTCGAACCTTTTTTCTTAAATATGTGCTGCAGAAATTCAGGGGCATCTAAAGTAACCGTGCATCGTTTATACCATGGAATACGTACATCTTACCTACTTATATGTATGTGTATGTGCGTATGAATGCATGTATGTATGTAATTGTTTAATGTTATTATTTTGAAATAATTCATAGAATAACAATAGAAATTTACCGATGAGGAGACTCAATACTAAAAATAGTGTCATATTTATAAAATTAATTTTGACTGAAGATTTAAGTTTTGCCTGATGTGCCTGGTGATTGAATAAGTCGTCTGGCGAATGTGTCCGAACGAATGTGAATATATGTATACATGTATGCATGTGTAAACACACACACACACATACACACACACACACTGATATGTACTTATATCTTGAAAGACGTCAACATATGTTTCTAAATTTTATAATGTCATTGAGCAAACTCGAGGACAGAATGGAAGCTCAGCAAAGATATTAGCTGTTTTTAAAATTATTTTCCTAATTATTAACCAATTAATAATTACTCTTGGCAATTGGAATATATGCTAATATGCTAAACTGAGACAACGAAGTATGCAAATTCTGTCTGAAAAAAAAACAAAAAAAGATTAGGTGAGACAATGACATGTATTTATAGTTTATATGTTACTTCAATGGACTGCTAATTAATGAATAATTATTCCTAGCAATTGGGATAAATGCAAATCCAGGCGACGAATTCTGTCTGAATTCGTCAGGCGATAAATTCTGTCTGAAAAGATTAGTTGAGACATTGATATATATTTTTATAGTTTATATATTCAAATGTGTCTTCAACAGATTGTTTTCAAGCAGTTTACCTACGTTCCAACCACACAACCAATTTCCTTCAAGACATCAAGATACATTCTCGCAGCAGCTAAACTATATTGTTTCTTTACTACCCACAAGGGGCTAAACACAGAGGGGACAGACAAGGACAGACAAACGGATTAAATCGATTATATCGATCCCAGTGCGTAACTGGTACTTAATTTATCGACCCCGAAAGGATGAAAGGCAAAGTCGACCTCGGCGGAATTTGAACTCAGAACGTAACGGCAGACGAAATACGGCTACGCATTTCGCCCAGCGTGCTAACGATTCTGCCAGCTCGCCACCTTTCAAACAATATGGAACGCTTCACGAATTTGTGTGTCAATGCAGACAGCCTATGTCTCAGATCTTCGTTTATAAGATACTTCTTTTGTCTCTATATAGTAGAAGCAACTTTTATGTCCAATTGTTATAGGATACTATGCCGCCTATCGAGACATATCCAGCTACTATTATTCCAATTCCTTCACCAGTCAGTTGTAAGCTGACTGTCTACTTTCAGGAACTTTATACACAGTGGTTCTCAACGGGGGCCTATATGGCCCATGGGAGTCTACGCAACAACATATTAAATTTGCTTTTGATGTATGTATTTGTATGTATTGTAAGAGTCAGCTAGGTTACTGTCTTACATAGTTCAACCAAAACAAAATGGAATTTTGAAAGAAGCTTCTATTAAACTAGTTTTTAAACATTGAATAGCTATAGGGATCCACCAGAATAAAATAATAATCAAAGGGATCTATAGATAAAAAAAAATAGTTGAGAATCCCTGCTCTAAATCAATCTACCAGGCTATCATGAGTTTCCTTTTCTTACAACTATTTTGTGGGCATTCTCAGAAGTACTACGGAAAGAAGTGGTTTCACAGTCGACTAAACAAAACTCGCCAGTCTTTTATAAGTATCCTCTTCCACTCCTAGTAAACTCTGAGAGTTTACTGGGAGTTGGCAATATTCCAATCAAACCCACTGGTCTATCTCAAGTCACATCTCTTCTCCAAAGTCTCTCCTTTCATTCTACAGCCATACTGAGAGCACTTTCTCTAGTGAATCTGAACCAAAAAAGACATCAGTAATTCTAAACGAAATTCGGCACAGAGATAGGCAGTGGGGAGCACCGCACTGATTAAGAGAGCAATTCCTTTGAATAAAAGAAATTGCGCGGGAGAGAAGTGGACACCGCAAGCTTCAATGACGACAACCTGTTTATAGAGCAGTAACCTTGAATAAAAATTAATGCAGTGTAGAGGGAACACTTTAGTCATGACACACACCTTTCTGTCACGTGTGGTACAAAAAAATAAATGTAGTCGATTGGAAGGACATTGGAAGGGTATGCAACCAATACAATCATACCAACATCATGACAGAACAAACGTATTGAAAAACCCTCATTGCTAATACAGGACGGGCACTGACTGTTAGTTTGACACACCAATATGGACTTGTCTGCTTTGAACATCAAGCCATGTGTGAGAAACCTCCCCACCATCATCAAACGATATAATTAACTCCTTTTCCTTTCATATGCCGAAAATATATAGCAAGTCATACGTCTACCAACAGAAACATCCCTATTCCTGACATGTACAAAAATATTACGACTGTCACCATTAATGGACGAATCGCGGAAGAATTACGGGGATGTTAGCTGCACAAAAACAATATCCTAACACCTACCCCATGTGTGTGTGTACGTGTGTGTGTGTCTGTAGTAGTAGTAGTAGTAGTAGTAGTAGTAGTAGTCGTTTTTATTGAGAAATAAGCACTACACTTTCGCAACGTATACAAAACAAAATATAAAGATTCATACATGCTCCTTTTAAGATAGCATGTTCACACTTGCTTACACACACATACACACACGTACGTGTGTATATGTGTGAGTCTACGTGTGTATATGACAAATGGCGTGTGTGTATGGTAAATGACTTTCCAATTTTATACACTTAGAAAACCAGCGAAACAATAAATGGAATTAGAAAACCGAAAGTATAAAACTGGGGCTAAAACATCAACGAATACGAGTACAAGCAAAGTCTACTGATATAAAGAGCTAACATCAGATATTCATGACAATCGTGTGTGTGTGTGTGTGTGTGTGTATGCCCGTGCGTGTACAAAAACATATCTGAAGTCAACTTGTAAAGCAAATGATTTGAACATAGCATGTCCCACCTTTAAAACAGTCATCAGCAAATTGCGGCCCGCAGAACATTCTGAATGGCATGCCTAACGAAAAATTACCTCGATTTTTTTCTTTTAGCAGTGCGGCCCGCGTGATCAGCACGCCTATCAAAGAAAAAAAAATATTACCTTGACTATTTTTATATTACCTTGACTTGCCTGGTGATTAGTCATGTCTCTTGCGGCCCGCTTCTCGTAAAAGGCAGTTCATGCATGCTTTTAAAAATAATAACGCTTATAAATACCTTTAGCAGCAGATGTCAGGCCGTGAACTAATAAATGAGAGCTACAGCAGTTCACGGTAAAAGTGGGGAAATAATAATCCATTAATCAAATTTAATTACCAAGAATAACTGAAACAATTATTCCCTGACCCAGCATTAAAAAATGACCAGAAGGGCTGTTTTCCCCTTTTAGAGTGCTCAAAGGGTGAAAATTCCGTATGAGGAGTTAAACTGACATATTACCTTACAATTTCAGCTTTATCGATTTATTACTAGAGAGTGCCGGAAGTGATGCACCATAAGATTCCAGAATCAAAAGCGTGAACGGAAGCCAGGTTAGTGAATGTATCATTGTGATTGCAACAGGGCATTTCACTGCCAAGTTGTGTTGTTGGTAGGTCACAATGGTGACTTGTGCATGCATATAAAAGGATGTGTGTCTATTTGTGTATGTATGTATGTATGTATGTATGTATGTATGTATGTATGTATGTATGTATGTATGTTTGTATGTATGTACATATCTCTCATCCGACACGCTATGTACACGCACAGACACACACACACACACAAACACTCGTGCACACATACACTCATGCACATATACATACACACTGATAGATAGATAGATAGATAGATAGATAGATAGATAGATAGATAGATAGATAGATATTCAGTTGTTAGAAGATGAGGAATTACATCATTGATGATGCCGCTAGTACTACTACTACTACTACCACCACCACCACCACACCACCACCACCACCACCACTACTACTACTGCTACAGATACCGCTGTTGTTGCTGCTGCTGATGCTACTACTGCTGCTACTACTACCACCACCACTACTACTGCTACTACTACTACCACCACCACCACTACTACTGCTACAGATACCGCTGTTGTTGCTGCTGCTGCTACTACTGCTACTACTACTACCACCACCACTACTACTGCTACTACTACTACCACCACCACCACTACTACTGCTACAGATACCGCTGTTGTTGCTGCTGCTGCTACTACTGCTGCTACTACTACCACCACCACTACTACTACTACTACTTCTACTACTACTACTACTACTACTACTACTACTACTACTACTACATGATGGGGAAATATTTTCTGTTCTTCGAAGCCAATATTCTTTACTACTCCTCTAAGATAATGTAATCCTGTGAAATATAGCATAGAATAAAACCTTCTTTCCTGGGTCTGAGGTATATGACACCACCCGCTTTGACAATGCCACCTGGCCCTTGGATGCCTTTAGCGGAGTTCACTGTATTGTAAGTATTCGACCCGGATTTCCTCTAGGAGGTTGCCATGATCCAGCGCTACACCTCCATGTTTTACTTTTCCTAAAAACGCCAAAGACCAGAAGTAAACTCTGGACAACTTTCCTCTCCGAAACATGTTTCTTAACCCTTCTCTCCAATCCATCCCAACTCTCCAGGCTATACTCTTTATTCTAACTTAATTTCAAATGTTTGTGTCTGTCTATGCGTAGACTTCATTCTCCCTGTCATTCACCTTGCATATCTGGGTTTCAGCAAGAACAACTTTTAGTTACTCTGATTCAATATCTCCTTCGTTCGCACCCCAAATACATCAGCTTTCTTTGGGAAAGAAAAAAAAATTCAGTAAGTTGATTGAACTCTGTGAAACAAAAGGATATGAGTCAATATGCCTTCATGTAGAGAAAGATGTTAGAGGATTTCTTGGAAGCAGAGTTCACTTGATGCTCACGAGTCTTCGACCAGTTGCGGAGGAGAGAAAAGATATTGCCAGAAAATTCGCTGATTAAGCAAGCCATTATATCTAACTCAAGGGAGAGGACGACTGGTGCAACAAGAACGAGCATTGAGGATGGTAGAAACATCTGGTCCATAGTTTAAACATCTGGCTCGACAAAGCTTGAATTGTTATGCGGGAATTATTGCGCCTACATCGGTGGCTGGCTCCAGGCAGCTCTAGTGGAAAGGACCGAAATACATACGGAGCTGCTTCACCGCCTGCTGAGACATCGACTTCTCCATTCGAAGGTGAAGTGCTGCAACATCCTCAGTAAACAAGTGTTTACCGCAAATATCGTTCGTTTAATTCTCCCGAACAACTAGCATAAGGCTTCGACCATAACTATTTCTATATTGAAGAGTATATCTCGATTCTGCCCTCTCTGAAGTTATCGCCCTCAGTCAATTCAAATCCCATAATTCTTCTGGCTCTCACTCTTCGCATGCAGATGCTGCCGGTGCAGAAACCGAATCCTTTGCAACCCTCAAGTCTCTTCACTATCGCATCTTCTGCACATATTCTAAATTGACACTCATACTCCAAACGCTTTTGATCTCTTTCTCACCAACAAACTTAATCTCTGCCAACTGTAACAGTGTCCTCCCTATCTATCGTATCCTCCGGCCACTACTGCATTGAATTGATAGCTTCCTACCAGATCATACATCGTAGAATATGTTGATGGAACTCTTTTGTTTCTCATTCTATTAACTCTGACGTGCTTCAAGTTTCAGTTTTGTCCCCGGCTTTCTTCCTTCTACACTGAATTACTTGCTATCTCGTCAAACAACGTCCACTCTTACGCTGATGATACAACACGTTCCCCTTATCCAACCTTCTCCAACCATGCATTAACTACTACTTGCAATGTATACCCCACACGTTGTACGCGCACCGATTCTAGGACAGTAAGAATATGTTAATCTTGTCACTTTCAGCAGTAATAAAACACAGATGCTTGTTATATCAAGGAAACACCGTCATACCAACCCCTCCCTTGATTCTTAATTAGGAGCAGTACAAAACTTGATACTTCACGATCAATCCCAATATTGGGCCTTATTATCACTTCCTTACCATAGCTAGTTCCGACTGGCCCTTCCCTTAAAAGCCAGATGTCTCCCAACAAACCCATCAATTTTTAATGCTCTACAACGTTCACGAGAAGCTTTTTATGAAGTTATGTTTTCAGATCTGAAGCAGTACTGTTGCAGACATCGTAGAGGGTATGCAAAAATTGACTACTCGACTCAGCGGTATAAAGTCACTCATATAGAAGCATCCACCTGTAACCAACAGGTGCCATGACCCTCATCCCACTCCTTTCTTTGTCTCTGTCTGTCTCTCTTTCCCGCCCTCCCTCCTTTTTCTAGTGGCCTCTTTCTATAACGACCTCTGTTTCTCAGAACTGGTTTGGCACATACCTCCTCGTCTTGTCAGCCTTGTTGTGTTTAACCCTTCTAATAAAAACTATTCCCAGTTTTTCCTTCTAGAACATCAGCCTCCCTGGAGCTCCCCACTTGCTTATGTCCCTTCTTTTCTTCAAGAGATAGCATACAATGGTTCTAGAGGAACGCCTATGGAATCACCAAGATCTCAAACAGACAAACGCGGCCTCTATAACAGACTAAGTCAATAGTTATTGAAAAGGTTGCAAGTAACAACGAATGAGCTTTGACAAACAAAAACAAAACAAATTAAATAATCGATTAGTTAGTTGGATATTTAACCAATTGACTAATAATAAAGGAGTGGAATTGAACCGGTGCGTGTGTTAATTATATTAGCATAATGACTCTTCCTAGAAACAACAAATTTATGGAATTGCTCTCACTGATCTCAGAGATCCTGCAACGATCCTGAGAATTGTCCCTTCCTCCAGACGTTCGTGGACAGAAACAGAAAAGGTAAGACCAGGCTGACTGGTTTCAGTCATTACAATGGAATTTGGATCTCGTCAGTGACCGATTACTCTCTTTTAACTCTTCACCGGGATACTGTTTAACTATCTTTGTTAATATTGTTGTTTTTTTCGCCGACTTAGAATACTAACTATATGCAATTCGGTTTATCCGATTTACTTAAGAACTGGTTCACGGTGGCTTTACAAGGAATATGCGAGAGCACATGCGTGTGTATATGTTTACGTGTGCGTGTGAGTATGTGTTTGCGCGTGCGTTCGTGTGTGTGTGTGTTTAAAGTATATGTGAAATCTTTATTGTTTCGATTTATGTATGTCGGTGTAATTATATACTTCTATGTCTCCCAGAATGCGTATATGCACTTATTAACTTAATACAGGCTGAAACTTCTGGAATATTTTGCATATTTTCAGTTTCATTAATAGCTTTAAGTTGTAATTTCCTAATTAACCGTGTCCTTCCTGCTTTTGCAAATACCAACATCTGAAGATTTACTTTGAGGTTGTTTCATATCCAGTCGCCGCAATAATTATAGAAATAAATCTCAAGTTATAATCCTGGCAGAATACCCGTAGATATCTCATTAATTCGGCATAGTTTCCCCCCCCCCTTTTTTTCTCTCATCATTAACAGTTTTGTTAACATCAGCTAGGCAACTGAACATATAGCCTCGGTTTTCACTGATTTGTACATCGCAGATCCGGGATAACACGATACTGTTAGTTACGAACCACGCTACGCTAAGTGCGGACTGATTTGTGATGAAAAGGGTCGTTGATCAGTCTAAAATTTTACTTGTACTGCAAGAATTCCCCACCCCCCATCTGCGACCACCCATAATGCTCAGTTATTCAGAATGCACTTCTTATCGTCAGTGAATACAAGATCATACTGCAAATCTGAATATGTTTTCTACACTGATTTGTGTACTTGTACCTATCGACATGGAACAAGTAAATAAAAGTATACGGTTCTAAAAAACGATGCAAATGAAGAGGAAAAGGCAGAGATGATCAAGACAGACGGTCGAAGCTTTGCTGCCGTGGGCCTCGTGTTTGGTGTCAATGAATCAACCATTCGTTTCATTTACAAAGTGCATGGAGACGATTCATTTATCACTGCCTTTTTTTAGAACTATAACCCCCCATGATAAACGAAGACAGAAGTATACAGTTTCTTTTCCACTGCGCAGGTCATTATATTCATTCTTACAACGCTTTCATTTTAACTGAAGATTTGACAGGAACATTCCACTAAAACTCTATTATAAAACATTATGAGTGAGTATTGCTTTAGTATCACTGTAACTTTTTATATTTCTGTCTTCGGGACTATATTTTCTATGGATTACGTTGATACAGTTCTATATTTAAGAGATGGGGAATTATGTACATTATTTACTTGACGGATTAGGTTGTATAACATTTTGTTTACGACACCAAATCTCATGCATATATATTATATACAGCTTCAAAATCAAGCCAAACCAAATAGTGACATTTTGAAGTCGTTTATACGTAGATATAAGAAGAAATGCATCGATTCGATGCCAGTACAAGACAACCGGTCTAGACTTTACTGATATGGATATTGGAGTAGTTTGTTGTATTTGACTCGTGCCAAAATTTCTGATACCGTGCACCACTTCTAAGCGTGACACGAAATATATATCGTGAGAATTACGATGCAAGCGTGTGTGTGTGTGTGTGTAATATATATGAGATATATAATCCTGTCTTTAAGCACAGTATATTTGTACATATAAATTCATGCAGTTATTTTCAAATAGTTGAGAAGTTCATTTCGCAATCATTAAGTTCTAAGTTCGATCCTACGACATCTTAATTTTAAAAAGTGTCATTTATCACAGTCTTCGGTCAACACAATCCCTATGAGTGAAACTGAATAGATGGCTCGAAGGGCCATCTTCAACATCTTTCAACATGAGTACTTCATAAGGAGTGAATGGCGAAATCCCTGAAAATTGTACGCTGTTTAAGTTTTTGCATAATAGAGGACCAAGAATTGAGTTTCCCTGCGCTGTCTGTTGTCGTATTATATTTTCAAAAGCCAGTCTTTTCAGCCATGAAAAATCCCATGTCAGGAGAAACAAGTAATGCTTAATATTCATACATTTCCAACAGCTTTGGAGGAGTACCGCTGTCATTTATGTCCGAAACTGTGCTCATCTACTAGCGA
>NC_043002.1:41071636-41074136 GCF_006345805.1 Octopus sinensis | reverse complement strand
TATTATTATTATTATTATTATTATTATTATTATTATTATTATTATTATTATTATTATTATTATTATTATTGTTATTGTAAGGCGGCTAGCTGGCAGAATCATTAACACACCGTAAGCGGAAAAAATCGGCTCTTGTTGGGTTTATGTGACTGTCTTCCAAGGTATGATAAATATGTCATGTGGGGAATAAACTATTTTAGTTAGTTGGTAGATGGAAATATCGATTAAACTGACTCCAGGAATTCAGAAGATCGGACCTCTTTTCAAAATTACAAAACACTTTAATCGTGTATTATACTCCGAGAGACAGCATTAACATCTTCTGGATCCATTAATGTTAGGAGATTTGTGTTCTGTATTAGTCCGATCAATTTTACAATTATAATTATTACTAAGCTTTAAACATCAAACATATTTAGAGAGAGTAGTATTACGACATTTTTCCGAAAGAATGAATATATATATATATATATATATAATATATATATATATATATATATATATATATATATATATATATATATATATATATATTATATATATATATATTATTCGCTGTGGGGTAGTTATTTTCCCTGTCAGTACATAGACAATGTGCTTCCTGTGGCTATAAGGGTTTTTGACTCTTGTTTCTAGCAATGTAGGTGCTACCTTCACTCTCAGTCACTATTAGAGACAATTGAATTTTTCTTTTTAGTCTTATATTGCGACAAGCTACCTTCGTTATTTAACGCATATATATATATATATATGTACATATATATAATAAAAGAAGGAAACTGCGCAGTTTACATAGTTGTAATATATTTTAAATGAAAGAGTATTGTGGTTGTCAACCGGTTTCGCTTTCGCTTATTGAAATTATTGTTATTTCGTATTTTATTAAGATTTTAGTACATGTTTTTGTATGAAAGTTTGGGAATGGATCAACAAGTAGAAAAATCTAAGGGGAGGTAATTGATGATGGGTATTACTTGGGACAAGGGAGGTAAATGCTTATTTTGGGATAGGATAAATAAACATGCACAGACTTATAAGCTAAAGTAGTGAGATGAAACATGTAGAGTGATGGGTACATGATCAAATTTGATTATATGTTCATATTTAGGCGTATTCTGTATTTTTCGATAAATAAATTCTCTTTATCTAAATGTTCTTGGACAGAAATTGTTTCTGTGCACTGGTAGATGGGAGAAACTGTGAAATTCTCTGCACGTATTTCTATGTTTTTACTCAGTTATCTATCTATACCTTGGGAAACGGATTTATTCCATATGTATTGTGGTTCTCCGTTTAAGTGACATACTGGTCTGTCCTATATAGTTGTGTTACAACATAAATTAAATTCTCGGATGCACAAGTGAAGTTGGTATTAATTATGAACCTCTCTCTTTGTTTGAACTGGAATTCCGAGCCTTCAATTAGGTTGGGGCATGTTCCACAGTTTGGACGTCCAGATTTTTAACCATTGGTTTCGTGGTTTATGTGTAAAGCTTTGCATTTGTCAGTAGCCTTTTCAGCGATTTAGGTTACTTTTTACATTTGATGAATTTATATTTTCAGAATGTTGTTCATTTTGAATCCTTAGTGAGATTTGTACAAAATCTACCTATTATGTGTGTGTGCGTGCGCGCGCGTGTGTATGTATGTATGTATGTATGTATGTATGTATGTATGTATTATGTATGTATGTATGTAGTGTAATGTGAGAATTTTTGGTATTAGATGTTTTCAGTAAATCTTGTATGGTGCTTTGTTTCGCGGTTATCTGCTAGAGAGACCTGAGCTTGAAAAACGAAAATATTACATTAGACTAATCAGTTATTGGAAACGCCACCCCTTTACCAGGAAGGAGCTAATTGATGTTATCTCTGTCCAGCAGAAAAATTAACATGCTATAAACTATGAAATAAATTTTGATCTCATGGCAATGTCTCAATGAGCCGACATGAGAATCATTATACTCGGAGGCAGCTACAACTAAAAACAGGTTAAATATCAGGTTCCATATACATCGATCATCAACGGAAAATACGCTTTTATAAAATCACTTTATATAATAAACATTTTGCAAAAACCAGCTCATAAAACGTGTTACAAAGCAACTCTAATGTCATCATAATATACTTTATATTCATCAAAATATTTTTTTGCATTATATATATATTTTTATTATTCCGCACACCAAACATATTCACAATATGTATATAAATATATATATATTTCTTTTATTTTTACATATTTCTTGATGATGGTATGCATGTGTGTATGTATATATATATATATATATATATATATATATATAATATATATATATATATTATATATATATATATGTATGTATGTATGTATGTATGTATGTATGTATGTATGTATGTATGTATATGCATATATATATATACACTTTTATAAACATCGCTGCTTATCTCTTTAGTATGTTATATCTTTTTACTATAAAACTATGTATCTATTGTTACTACTAAAATTATCAGTTATTATT
>NC_043002.1:41036636-41061636 GCF_006345805.1 Octopus sinensis | reverse complement strand
GTATGTGTGTGTGTACGTGTGCGTTTTTTTGTGTGTATGGCGAGTAACTGTGCTTAACTTAGTGTATGTGTGCGTGTGTACTTGTACGTGCGTGTGTGTGTATATATACGTATGTATAATTGTGTGCGTGTATGTATGTGTGTGCGTGTATGTATGTGTGTGCGTGTATGTATGTGTGTGCGTGTATGTATGGTTGTGTGCCGTATGGGATGTATGTGTGGGTTCATTTGTGTGTGTGTGCATGTGCGTGTGTATGTATGTGCGTGTAGTTGTGTGTGCGTGTATGTGTGCGTTTGTATGTGTGTGTGTGTGTGTGTGTGTATGGTGGACAATGGCTAGTAGCAGGCAGTAGTAGAATTAAGGAGTGGTGTAGGGGTACCCTAGCAAGTCAGAAAGGCAGGTCAAAAACAGGGAGGTATGTGTGTGTGCGTGTATATGTATCGTGTGTGTGTTTTGTTGTAGTATGTGTGTGTGTACGTGTGCGTTTTTTTGTGTGTATGGCGAGTAACTGTGCTTAACTTAGTGTATGTGTGCGTGTGTACTTGTACGTGCGTGTGTGTGTATATATACGTATGTATAATTGTGTGCGTGTATGTATGTGTGTGCGTGTATGTATGTGTCTGCGTGTATGTATGTGTGTGCGTGTATGTATGGTTGTGTGCCGTATGGGATGTATGTGTGGGTTCATTTGTGTGTGTGTGCATGTGCGTGTGTATGTATGTGCGTGTAGTTGTGTGTGCGTTTGTATGTGTGTGTGTGTGTGTAAGCGTAAATGGATGTATATGCGTGTATCCGTGGGGTTGTGAGTTTCTTTTTGCGCGTCGCATGTTTTGGTGTGCGTATGTATGTGTGTGTCTGTGCTTATATGTGTGTACGTATGTGTATGTGTGCGTGCGCATGGAGGTATATGTTGTGTGTATGTATATGTGTCGGTGTGTATGTGAATTAGTGTGTGTTTGTACGTGTGTATGTGTGTGTGCGTGTATTGTATATATATGTAAATGTGTGTGTGTACGTGCGTGGGAGTGAATGTATGTATGTGCGTGTGTGTACAAATGTAGGGGCTTATATGTGTGTTTATATGTTTATATGTGTGTATATATATGCATGCAAGGACACACTTCGCAACTGAAAGATTGATGGAAAAGAGTCTTGCGGTGCGGGCGCATGCGAATCTACAGGCACACACGCACATGCCCAGACGTACGCCCGAAATAAAGCCAGACCCCACAGGCATGCGTGCATGCATGTATGTATGTGTGCGTGCGTGCGCGCGCGAGCATGCATGTGTGTGCGTGTGCACGCGAGTGTGTATGTAGGTATGTGTGTGTGTATGTATGTATGTGTGAGTGTGTATGTGTGTATGTCTGTGTGTATGTATGTCCGTATGAATGTATGTAAGTATGTGTGTGTATAAGTGTATGTGCATGTGTGTATGTGTGTGTGCGTGTATGTATGTGTGTATGTATGTATGTGTGTGTATGTGTGTATGTATGTATGTGTGTATGTGTGTAAGTGTGTGTGTATGTATGTATGTATGTGTGTGTGTGTATGTATGTATGTGTGCATGCGTGTATGTGTGTGTGTATGTATGTATGTATGTGTGCATGCGTGTATGTGTGTATGTGTGTGTGTATGTATGTATGTATGTATGTATATATATGCATTTACATATATATATATATATATATATAATATATATATATATATATAATATATATATATATATATAATATATATATATCTTAGAGAAAAGCACTACATAAATACATTGTTAGCATAAAGAAAAAATAGGAAAGAAAAAAAAAAGGTATGCGCATACGAAGTAAACTTCGTTTATCTTGATTGGCAGCAAAAACAGCTTCAAGATCGAAAATAACTTCTGTTGTTTTGCCCGAAATGCAATGTGCCAGGACGAAGCCTAATTATTTTGCGTGTTTAAAACACATTTCATTCAGCAGGAGCTTTATCCTGGTGTAAATAGATGCGTGTCTTATTTTTAAGTAATTGTGCGAAGAGATTTATTGTTAAAAACGTCTATGTCAGGCTCATTGTGATGTTATAGAAAGACTAATACATTTTAACGAGACCCCCAAGCTATCAATGAACGCCAAAATTAAGCGACTAATGTATTCATATTCCGAAAGTTGTTTCAAAACTGAATGACTTTTATAGAATTCGATCAATAATCTTTACCAGTCAGCCTAACATTCTCTCCCTCTCGCTCTCTTTCCTTCTCTTTATTTTTATTTTTTGCTCTTTAAGATATCAACAAATATTTCGAATGTCCCAAAATACAGAATATCTGCAATGTGGAAGGTTGGTTGGTTGGTTGGTAGGTACGCCCGTATGTATGTATGTATGTATGTATGTATGTATGTATGTATGTATGTCATTGTTCAGTTTTATTTTAAGATTTCTTGCCAATACAGAAAGAACCGGTTCCTAACCTAGATTCAAGGCTCCTTCATTGGAATTTCAAAATCAGCAGGATATTTTTGCTTGCTTGTATATATGTATGTATGTATGTATGTATGTATGTATGTATGTATGTATGTATGTATGTATGCATGTATGTATGTATGTATGTATGTGTATCTGTGCAGATTTGTATGTTTTGTTTTATGTACGTATTCTTATGCATATAGTTGCATATCTAAACATGCTCACATTTATTGAAATGATAAACTTCTGGAAAGTTTTACAGATTTTTACAGTTCCAGTGATGGATTGGATCTGTAGTCTTCGAATTAGCATTCTCCTTTCTGGTTTTGTGAAGCTTAATTTCTCAAGATTGGTATTTAGGCAGTGTGTTACATATCCCAGTGCCGCAATAATTACAGGTATAAATCTGAACTAGTAATCTGGATAGACTAACTGCAGATTTCTCAATAGTTCGGCGTAGGTAGTCTCTTTTTCACTGATCTGGGCAACTAATTTCCACAACTATGCACAGTTTCTCTTCTCTATCCCAAATCATTATATCAGGTTATGCACATCAAAATCCTCATGTGCTATTGCAATTCTGAGTTCAGATTCGGAATCAGCGTACTCGATTTAGTAAAGTACAGCACCATTTGTCTGGGTAGCAGACAATAAAAATTTTTTGTTGTTCAGTGAATTAAGGACACTGAGAAACAGCACCTACTTGCTAGAGATAGACGTCAAATGACTCTAAAAACCAATTCAAATTACACTTCACCTACATATGCACGCACACAATATGTATGTATATATGTATGTATGTATTCATACATACATACACACTCACACATATAATCATATAATCATACAGATATAATTATGTATTTATATTAATTTTTACCTATATGGCTTTTATTTCGTGCTGGCCACTGATAAGATTATTAATTGATTTTATCCTTAATTATGTATGTATATATATATATATATATATATACATACATACTAGCAGGCACACACACGCGCGCGCAAACACACGCACGCCCCCCCTCCACATCTCATGCTTGTATTTTGCAAGATTCTTGATATGAAATTGTGAGTTAAAACAGATTTTTTATTTTGGGAGGGTCATTTTGCCAACAATAAACACACACATACATTCTGTTTCACTTCTTTTAACAGTTTAAACAAATAACTAATCGATTGTTAATTGTTCAATCAATCAATCAATCAACTATGTTCATCACTTATTGATCGCAAATGTTCGTAGTCACTAAGTTTAAAGGCTTCATTAGAATATCCAGCATTATGTCTAGATATCTTATTATTGGAAGAAAGTGATATCGTTATAGAAATACTCGTAACTAAAGTATTCCTAATTGAATTTGGGTGGTTTGGTAATCCGTGTACATAAAATAAATAAATGTGCCCTTTTAAAGCCTAGCCAGGCTCATGGGCCCGGTTTCCCGGTTTCTATGGCGTATGTGTTCCCTAGCTGGACGGGACGCCAGTCCATCGCAGCGTTACTCATTTTTGCCAGCTGAGTGGACTGGAGCAATGTGATATGAAGTGTTTTGCTCAAGAACGTAACGCGTCGCCCGGTCCAGGAAAAGAAACCACAATCTTACGATCATGATGCTGACACCCTAACCACTAAGCCACGCGCCTCCACAATCTGTGTACATAGTGTAAATAAATGTTAATCTTTAGTTCAATATACGAAGTGGTATCAAAAAGTCCTCAGACTAGTTCTGTAGCGCGCCGACAGATGGCAGCACACGCTGGCGTGTGTAGTGAGAGCTTGTAGATGTCTTAATGAGGCAGTGTGCCAAGTGACATCACTTTACTTCGTAAGCTGTGGAATTTGTGATTTTGTAATCATGTATATACTGTAGTCAGCGATTTTGTCATGGACATCACATCAAATCTGCTAAGATTACTGTCAGCGTGCCGCTGATGGCGCATCCTTCATGTTGAGGATCATCACCGATGACGAGAGTTGGGTTTATAGGTACGATCCTGAGACGTAGCAGCAGTCGTCACAATGAAAGGGGCCTTCATCTCCACGACCAAAGAAGGCACGAGAGTCGCAGCTCAACCAAGAGCATGTTCATCGTTTTTTTTTTCGACATCCACGGTATTTAGCATCGAGAATTCGTACCCCAGAGCCAAATCGTCAATCGAAAGTTCTACTGTGACGTTTTGAAGCGTTTGAGGGCGGTCATTCGGCGAAAGCGGCCGGATCAGTAGAGATCGAAGAATTGAATTCTTCACAACGATAATGCACCCTGTCACCGAGCTCTCCACACTCATGAGTTTCTTACCAAAAACAACATGCCATCGCTTCCGCACCCACCCTATTCGCTAGATTTACCACCTGTGGACTTCTACCTCTTCCCCAAGCGGAAAATGCAGCTCAGAGGTCACCGTTTTAACACCGTTGTAAAAATCCCGAGCAAATCGCAGAAGGTACAGTAAACGACTTTCAGGCCATATTCCAAAAATGGCAAGGAGCTGGGACCGGTGTATTGCTGTGCAAGACAACTATTTTGAAGGAGATTATGTTAAAACTTAGGTAAATAAGTTTTTTTTTATTAAACATAACAAGTCCGGGAACTTTTTGATACCACTTCGTACCTCAAACGTGTTTTGTAATAGCAGTGATGTTGTTCCTCATCATTCATTGTCCGATTGACACTTTAAACTTATATCAGATATTGGGTTATCCGGAAAGTTCGTGCCAGTTTTTAAAAGAAAGAAAAAGGTCAATAAATACTTACCATTACATTTTTAATCAACCAAATATGAACCATTTAGTTGCACAATGCGTCTCCACCGTTCCTTTAACTTAAAAATACCCACTTCCCAGAATCGAGGTGCTTTCATGGCAAGGTATCTTTTTACGTCATCCAAGGAATTGAAATTTTTACCATTAAGACTATTCTGCAGAGACCTGAATAAGTGGAAATCCGAAGGAACAACATCTGGTGAATATGGAGGGTGGGGTAACATATCCCAGCCGAGCTGCAGCAACATTTGTCTGGTTCCCAAAGCATCAAGTGCCGAAAATGAACTTTCTTATTTTCCATTTTAAAGGGTTGCAAAATTACCACAGGTTATAGGAACATAAACCCTCTTCCACGAAAAGATAGCTTAAACTGTGCTCTAAATGGAGGTGTAGTCAAATCCTATTTTATGGACTCAACCATGTTCTAAAATAAGTCGACAGGTAAGCTACTATAAATCGGCACGAACTTTCCGGACAACCCAATACTTACACTTTTGTTGCACTATAGCCTACTACACAGGCCACCTGTGAATCTCTCATTTCCTTCATTTCCGTCATTCAGATAGTTGCATTATTAACTCTGCTTTTCGATGCAGAAGTTTTAATTAACTAACTTATTAATTAGCTAACGTATAAGGTGTTTGTTCACTTAACACTTCAGCATGTTAACATTTTATTTTATTATATTTATAAGTCCATTCATTCCAATGACTATTCTTTTTCCGTTTTCATTTCGTTTCTTACATTTACATTTTTATTTTCTCATTTATTTACCTCATTCCTATTTTTAACATATGAACCAAGGGTGACTTACATATGTTTTTGGTGTATGTGTCTATTCTCTTCCGGTCTACTTTAACAGGCTTCACTGGATTGAATATCAGGCAACAAATCGTTTCATGATAATTTTATCGTTATCACTCCTGTATCCCTCGACAGTTTACCCTAGAATCTTATTGCTAGTAATCACTCCCTTCACCTGTCACACCCCTGTCCTCCAAACTCCTGTGGTTTCACCCTAGCATATATTTAGATATTCTTTTCTCATCCCAATTATTACCGTGGCTAACATCATCATCGTCGCCGTCATCATCATCATTGCCCTCATTTCATTGTCATCATCATCGTCAGTCATCATCATCGTCATTGTCATCATCATCGTTATCATCGTCGTCGTTGTCCTCGTCGTCTTCGTCGACATCATCATCATCATCATTGTGGTTGTTATTGTTACTTTTATCCTTTTACATTTTTTCCTGCTCATTGCTCTGTTTCTTCCCGTATTTAGGACCCAAAAGATCAAAAGTCTTTCATGAGTCAGAGGCTCATAAGGTCGGTTTTCTGGATTCTGTGACATATATATATATGTCCGTCCGTTGCATGATTACTCATTTCTGTCAGCTGAGTGAACTGAACCAACGTGAAACGAAGTGTTATGCACAAGAACACAACGCATCACCCGCTCCAGGAATCGAAACCAGTGATCATGAATGCAACAGCCAAACCACTAAGCACGCACTTTCAGCCGTCCTATATAAGCAACGCCAAATACATAAAGATGCACGATTTAACGCAGGCACGATAAAGTGCCATTCTGACATGTTCAGTCATACATATCTCGTAATTTTTCACTCGGAATCTTTTACATTCAGCGTGAATAAAAATGGAATGGTACAGAAACAATTGTAACAATTATTAAAATATTAAAGTTGTGCTAAAGTTTAATCTTCGTCTTCTTATATTAAAGGGTGGAATATATAAATATATTAATGTGCGTGCGTGCGTGCGTGTGTGTGTGTGTAATGTCATAGTGTTTTATTGAAGTTGAATATCTTCACGAGCACTTACTCCAAGTTTCATGTAACCGATCGTCAGAGAGAACAATGGTTTGTAAATTTTGTAAATGGTATCAAGGCGTATTACTTGACAATATTCAAACACAAATTTAAAGCTGATTGGACCGTGGGCATAATGACATTTCAAAATAAATGGAATCTATTGGATAATACGATTGACCATTGACGAAAAGCAGCATAAACATTAATAACGAGTGAAATAAAGTTGAATAAAACGAATCTCTGTGCATTGGTACAGGGTAATAATTATAATATTGGTAACTGTCATTCCATAAGTTCTCCGTTATGTTTAAGTGAGAAATACTTTATCCCATTTTCAAGGCAATTCAGTTTTAAACCGAAAGTATGAATTATTGAACTACTGCAGACATTTTTCAACTTTTTTTTTTCTAAGTCTCTTCTTGCTACTGTACATTGTTACAGCTATTATCATTACTATGTTGGCCGTGTTGGATAGATAGCTCCTCGTTCTAACTTCAATTTATTGATTCATTCCGACTATAGCGCTCGATTTTTATGCTATTTTTATACGTCTTTTATAACTTTTATGCGGTTTTTCTTCGACCATGATTATAGGTTATGTATATGATTTTTACTACAGACCTTTTAAGTTTTTTCAAATTATTGCTCCTCAAACTTTTAAAGTCGCAAAGTCGTCCGTTAACTTTGACAAGTTATTTTCTGTGTGTGTGTCAGTCTGTGTGTGTATGCGTGTGTGTGTGTGTGTGTGCATGTGTTTGTGTTTGTGTGTGTGTGTCTATTCGTTTTGTGTGTGTGTGTGTCTATTCGTTTTGTGTGTGTGTGTATACGTTTTGTTTTCATTACACTCAATAAAATAACACAATTGTTTTACTCTTTATTTTGTTCTTTAGATTTCTATCTAGTTTCTCTATCTAGCATGCTACTCGCTTCTGCCTCATCTTCTCTCTTGTGAATGTATGTATGTATTTTGTATGTATGTATGTATGAATGTATGAATGTATGTGTTTATGTATGTGTGAGCATGGGTGTGAGTGTGCGTGTGTGCTGCATACGCGCGTGCGTGTATGTATGTATGTATGTATGCATTCGTGCATGCGTGTATGTATGTATGTATGTATGTATGTATGTATGTATGTATGTATGTATATTCTCTTTTTATTTGAAACCATTCTCTGAGAAAGGAGCAGGTTTCTAACAAAGATACAACGCTCCGTTTTGTATGTAGCCGGTGGCATGTAAAAAGCACCATTCGAGCGTGGCCAATGCCAGTGCCGCCTGACTGGCACCCGGACTTTAGACTTAAGAAAAGTCTTGCATATTTTTACAGTTCTCTTTACAGATTGTATTTGTAATGGGCGAATTAAGAAGGTGCTGTGTGAGAAACACAATATGACATTCGAAGGCTGACTGCACTGATCTCAGGCTTTTGCCTCCTTCAGCTCTTCTTAGGTAAAGCCAATCGATGAAGTTTCCAGTTGATATCAGGATTCGCGGGTTTTTATACCTTTATAGCAGACTTCCTCTCTATGTTCCTCATTTTGTTCATGTACAATACGTGTGTATTCATAATTATTTTATCTATTTTATTCAATTTAAAAAAAATTTAAGCACGTCTTTTACAATTCCAGAGCGTATTGAAATTATCTTGTGCGTGACTTTTGGCCCACCCTGTATTATATTGTATTATATGTTTCAGACATGCATAAACACACAGTTATATTATGTAGGGATAGAAAGTAGAAATTGAAGAAATCCACGCGAATACCTTGGTCGGCACTTCATACAGACAACCTGGCTCACAGAATGTCAGGTGAGAAAGATAGGAATCCGTTTAGGTTAAATTTCTCGGATGATCTATACATACTGTAAATTCGAGAATGCCCACCAATCAGTGGGTTAGTGTATTACTTGCAGTTCATAGCGCTCGCACACACACACACTCACACACTCACAGACAAATGCATACACACAAACACAGATACATACACGCACACACATTTCGTGGCACTCCGTCGGTTACGACGACGAGGGTTCCAGTTGATCCGATCAACGGAACAGCCTTCTCGTGAAATTAATGTGCAAGTGGCTGAGCACTCCACAGACACGTGTAATGTTAATGTAGTTCTCGGGGAGATTCAGCGTGACACAGAGTGTGACAAGGCTGGCCCTTTGAAATACAGGTACAACAGAAATAGGAAGAAAGAGTGACAGAAAATTGTGGTGAAAGAGTACAGCAGAGTTCAACACCACCCACTGTGAAACCACGTGGAGCTTTAGTTACATTCGCTCAATAAACATGCACAACGCCCGGTCTGGGAATCGAAACCGCGATCCTACGACTGCGAGTCCGCTGCCCTGACCACTAGGCCATTGCACCCCTCCACACACACACACACACACACAAACACATACACGCGCATACACACAAACATAGATACATACACAGGCACATACACACATACAAACACACACATGTATATGTATGCAATTGTTTGCGATAAAAATTTCCAACTATGAGTTTTCAGTTATTCCATTATCTGAACTGTGAAGTTAATTGAATTCGTGTACAAGTGGCTGAGTATTCCACAGACTTTGGTTCTCTTAATGTAATTCTCAGGCAGACTCAACAAGACATACTGTATAAAGGCTGGATCTTTGACTTTAAGTAAAATACATCAGATGGGCTTCTACACAGTTTCTGTCTGCTCATTTTTAGCTCACTAAGTTTGGGTCAACTCAAGACTATTGAAAATAACACTTGCCCAAAATGCTGCGCAGCGGGATCGAACGCGAGACTCCATGATTGCGAAGCACGAACTTCCTAACTACTGCGTGATAGTGGGTGTACTAACACACACACACACACACATACAAATTCCCGGCGCGTTATTCTAAATAGGCCAATGTAATTGTGCCTAATATACCATAAATTTCAGCAAAGACCGTTGTCAGCCCTGTTTATTCCCGCTCCTCAAACACTAATGCTGGATCAAACATCTGCTTTCAGAAATGGCCAGCACTTCATAAATAATACTTAACTGATAAAGAAAAGTATTAAGCTAAAGGAGGACACGTAAAAGCAATATTTTGAATATCTGCTGGATTTTACGACAAGAGTATTACATCTACTATTTATTGATCCTGTGCACGAAAGGTTTTGACTGGGACAGGACATAAATTATTTCATCGAAAACGTTAAACACCAGGAATTAAGTTCACTCTTGTTTTTATGGCTGAGGTTTAACTGTATACATTTAGTCTAGATCTATCGAGGTATTTGCAATGATCACGTGATTGCTAAGAGATTAACGTTCATCTTAAGCAAATAAATTAATTTTTCTCAGCTAAGCTCTCAAAGCCAAATTTTGTAGTTAGTGGAATCGATCTAGGAAATTACTGTTAGGTATTTAATCGATTCCAAAGAGAAGGTGATGGGTCAAAGGTAAAGTTTAACCAGTTGTTAGTTGAACTAACAATACAGAACATCACTTAATAATATAACGTTCGAGAGTTAATGAAGGAATATCAACACAATCGTATCAACACGAACCTGCAAGAAATAATGATCAAGCACCTCTGAAATCAGAAAGGGTAGCGAGAATATGTAACTGCCCCAGGGTTGCCCCTTGAGTTCCCAGACTCCGGTCCCCTGTAAAAAATACATTTTGCTCAGTGATTCTCTCTTAAAGTCTAAATGCCCTGAGATTTAAAACACTTTTATTTCAATACAGCCGATATACAACAAACCCGAAACTGCAGCCTCCATAAAAATGTTGTGCGGAGCGAAATGCCCTTCTCCCCCATGTTGACCCCGCACCTCCTCGACTCCCGTCGCCCCCATCGTCCCATCACCCCCATCGCCCCATCGCCCTCCCACCCCTCCAGCTCCGCTACTGGTCTGAAATATCAACAAACCACATGTTGTAGTCATCCTGGCAGAGGCACAGTTTATGATTTGATTGTGACACAACTTGTTGATGACTGCTAAGAGACCTTTGGAATGGACAAGAATTACAAGCTTCAAAAAAGAAAAAAATCACTGCCATTTGTACAAACTTGGGAAAGCTAACATAAACGAGAATTAACTAATTAACTGTGTCCAAGTATTTTCAAGTCACAATATTACCTTTGCCTTCAATGAAGTTATTTCAGTTGGCAGAGAAAGTCTATGAAGACATCACAGTGATATTCATGTACTGATCAGTCATCTTGTTTAGTTGTGTGTTATTGATAATGACCCTTTCAAGTTGTTTGAGTGACTGATTGCTATGTTGTATATATAAAGAAAAAACTGTCCGTTAAGCTCAACCAGAAAAATCGTGCAAATGGACAGACGGTCATCCACCGGTAATGCGCTAGTTCAGCTGGTCCGGCGCATAGTATACCAGAGAAGGTTGTGAATAACCAACACACATACATGACTGGTGGCTGGTTCTTTCTCTAGATGATTTTCCATGGACTAAGGCAGAAACGTTAGCACGCCGGGCGAAATGCTTAGCCGTATTTCGTCTGCCGTTACGTTCTGAGTTCAAATTCCGCCGAGGTCGACTTTGCCTTTCATCCTTTCGGGGTCGATAAATTAAGTACCAGTTACACACTGGGGTCGATGTAATCGAATTAATCCTTGTTTGTCCTCTCTGTGTTTAGCCTCTTGTGGGTAGCAAAGAAATAGGTATTTCATCTGCCATTACGTTCTGGATTCAAATTCCGCCGAGGTCGACTTTGCCTTTCATCCTTTCGGGGTCGTTAAATTAAGTACCAGTTTCGTACTGGGGTAGATGTAATCGACTTAATCACTTTGTCTGTCCTTATTTGTCCCCGCTATGTTTAGCCCCTTGTGGGCAATAAAGAAATAAAGAAATAAGATACCAGAATCTCGGGAACCATTCAGAGCAACAATTCTGTAGGTTTTCAAAGCGCACAGGAAGGTGATCAGCTGTTTCTTCAAAGGAGACTGTTCCGACTGAAAGTGTATTAAAGCAAATCTGGACAATTCACTACTTTGTAAGTGCAAATGTACTCTAGTAGAACACAACAAATTGTGTGTTGGTGACAGAGATATCATAAAACAATATAGAATACTTACTTAGAAACGATAGCTGTTGGGATAGGGATTATTTGTTTGAAATAAGCTAATCGTGTCTGGGAATGGTGAAATATTATCTTACTTGGAAGCAGGTGAGGGTTGGCGACGGAAATGGCATCCGGCTATAAAAAAGGAAATCTGATCCATGCGAGCATGGAAAAGTGAATGTTTCACACACACACACACACACACACACACACACACACACACACATGTGGGTGCTGAAAAGTTCCTGGCTTTGGGTAAAAGAAAATACAGGAGGATTTGTTAATTACGATTTTATTCAACTCATTCACACACTTATTGCAGCGGTCCTTTAGTTTTTCTTAGCCCTTTAAAAGAACCCGGAAAGTTGGGCCTCCAAACTGGCCTTTCACGATACCCTTAAAGCCAGGAGCTTTTCAGCACCCCCATCGTATATATATATATATATACATATGTATGTATGTACGTATGTATGTACGTATGTATGTATGTATGTATGTATGTATGTATGTATGTATGTATGTATGTATGTACGTACGTACGTATGTATGTATGTATGTATGTATGTATGGATGGATGGATGGATGGATGGATGGATGGATGGATGGATGTACATGTGTGTGTGTTACATGGATGATAATATCTTCAACCAAGACGTTACAACCGTATCTGATTGTTCAAAAGCCTCAATTCTGTGTATGTGCATACATTTACTCAATTACCGACATTTATAAATGGTTTCTCCCATGGTTTCGATGTGCTATATTTTATCATTAACAATAGTCGGCATTTTTGACGACACGGGTATGCTAGTCTTTTAAATAATTTTTAAATGGATAATTTTTAAAATTTCTAAACGTTCCTTGACTGATATTTGCTAACAAACTCTTTGGGAACTTCATGCCAAATACAATGCTTTAATCTGCTCGATAATGGTAATTTCACTAGACCATCTAACTAATAATCTTGGCTACTTGACAGGTAGTATACAAGTCAATTATTTGTATTGTTTCTGAAGGTGGCGATGAATATCTTTCGTATGACTAGAAAGTAACAAATGGATTTGGTAATTTTGCTGATGTCTGTACTAATTGCAATCGTACGTCTGCAAGATTTTCGTTGAAACGATCATATATTTTCAGTTAGATGTATGAATAATGAGATAATTGAGAGTAGAAATATGAATGCGCTGTGATTTGAGAAAAGGAAAATGTAGATTCGCGATGTCGGTGATAAGCCTTTCCAGAAATTCTGAGGAAGCATCGGAAGCTGATGGCTCTGTATGACGTTACTTCTCTTAGTTTTTGCAATTTTGTCCAGTTTCCAGAACCTGTAAATTTGATAATTGAAGTAAAAAAAAGTTGTTGATATTAGTGAATATAGTAAGTCCTTCAAGTCCCAGATGTTTTAGGTATATGATTTGGATTTTTTCTGACCCTAAAGATTTTAGATTTTTGAATTTCCCTTTTACTTTTGAGATGTCTGACGCAAAAAAGGGAATTGAAATCATAATCTAGGACAATGGTTCTCAACCATTTTTTGCCTAGAGACCCTTTTGATTCCTATATTACTCGACTGGGCATCCATAGCCATTCACTGTATATAAAATAATCGTAGTATATTCTTATAATTATATATTAGTAGGAATTTTAAAAGATGCTAGTATTTTGTGTATTGTAGAAATATAGCCAAATTATTGCACATGAATTTTAACAACAAAATCTTATATGGCTCCTCCGCCCCAAGGGTCATGTGGACCCCGGTTGAGAACCGTTTGTCTAGTGTATAAATTTTGTTTAGTGTTTTACTTGGTTTTTGGTGGCTGGTTTTTTAAAAGCATCGAATATGAGTGCTTGTTTGGTGGCAACACGATCGACACTATGTTCTTTTTATTCAATTTCAAGCCAAAACAGTTTTACAATCTCATCTACCTACAGTGTGTGCGTTGGTAGTAGTGGTGGTGGGGAAACTGACCAGCTCTTCTCGCTCCTCGCCAATCTTACTAACAAAATAACTAGTAATAAGATACTAAAATATTTCAGCCAGTTATAGACAATGGATTTTCAACAGAAAAAACTTCAGAAGCACAAGCGATACGTGACATTCGTGTAGAAGACAATAATCAATAATCGAGAATAATAATCATGGTTACTAATTTTGGCACAAGGCCAGCAATATCGAGAGGAGGTAGAAGTCGATTGCATTGACCCCGATGCTAAACTGCTACTTATATTATCGACCTCGAAAATGATGGAAGGTAAAGTCAACCTCTGCGGAATTTGAACACAGAACGTAAAGATGAAATGCTGTTAAGCATATTGTCCAGCATGCTAACGATTCTGCCAGCTCATAGATAATAATGATAATAATAATAATAATAATAATAATAATAATAATAATAATAATAAAATAATAATAATAATAACAACAACAACAATAATAATAATAATAATAATAATAATAATAATAATAATAATAACCATTTGCTCTACATGCATGATCTGAAACTTTTTTGTAAGAATAAAAAAGAGATTCCTTAATACAGACTATAAAACTCTTCAGCAGAGATATAGGAATTTGCCATAGATAAATGTGCAATATTACTCATGAAAACAACAACAGCAACAACAACAATAATAACGAAAAAAGGCATCGGAAGGGTGATGCAATTTTTTCCGCAAATTATAGTATGGCTTACAATTCGTTGCTTACCCATTATAGGTATTTATAGTCCGGTAAAATTAAGGAATCAACTCGTAAATAAATGAAACCATCGAATCCATCACTGCTCACACACAGTCGCATATGTATGTATGTATGTATGTATGTATGTATGTATGTATGTATGTATGTATGTATGTATGTATGTATGTATAGATGGATGGATGAGTGGATGGATGGATGTACGCACACGTATCTACGCACGTAGGTACACCATGATCGATACACATACAGACGAGGGTCGATTGATATGATAAAGAAAGTGCACAAAATAATGACATCTTGCTTATCAGGAAATTTGTAAGTTCGATTAAAAAATTTTTTATATATATTCAGGTGAAATTAAGAAATCAAGTCGTAAATAAACGAAACCCTCGAACTCGTCACTGTACATACACACACACACACACACACACAGAGTCGCATATGTATGTATGTACACACACGTGTCTACGCACGCAGGTACACCACGATCTATACACACGCGGATGAGGGTAGATTCATATGGAAAAGAAAGTGAACAAAACAATATGCCCACTTGCTTATCAGGAAATTTGTAAGTTCGATTTTCTGTTAGTTTTTTGGGGGTTTTTTTAAGATAGTCAAACCAAATGTTCATCATTTCCAGCCACTCACCAAATGAGTATTTCTGTCAAATGTGGTGAAAATCCGTTCAGCCGTTTTCCGGTAATTTTACAAACTCACAGACAAAGACGTGTGATTACAATACCCTGCTTTGGCTTATGCGCGCAGAATAATAATAACAACAACAAGAATCTATTCATAAAGAAATATCGAAAATTCATACATAGAAACAACACGAAAAAACAACCATACAGGAAAAATGAGATATGAATTAAGTGAAAAGATATCTCAATGTTTAATAAAATCAATAACCAAACCGAAAAACAACTTAAGAGGAGAGAGAGAGAGAGGGAGAGAGAGAAAGAGACATATAGACAGACACACAGACAAAGACAGAGAGAGAGAGAGAAGAGAGAGAGAGAGAGAGAGAGAGAGAGAGAGAGAGAGAGAGAGAGAGAGAGAGAGAAATACAACGGTATTACAACAGAGTTAAAAAAAAATTACTCCAAACAAAATCAAACTGCTTCTGACCAGAAATTCAAAACACAACGAATTCGTCGACCTGAAAGTGACAGTGACTTTTTAAATATATCGAACAGCGCAACTTTAATCCAAAATGACTTCATTAAAAAAAATGGGTGAAAATGAAATAAAAATGAAGACAGTACCAAGGGCAAGGGAAGCAGAATATGTCTAGAGATGAATGTGGGCACTGATTGACCCATCACAGACGAGATTACTGAAAACAACGAATATTGCATCTGACAATCTTGGTAGGTCAGATCAACGGAAATAGGATATAACTTATGTCTTGCAGGTATTCAGTTGAGTCTTTCTTTTCTATCTTTTTTGAGTATATATATATATATATATATATATATATATATATATACCCTTAGCGGATAATAATATACCAGACAGGACTCGGATACAAATACTATGAAAGGACAATCAACACTCTAGTTGCCCTAGTTGTACTTATAATATTCTTGATTGGATGCCAAATGAAGTAGCAAAATGTGTCAGAAAAAAACAAGCAATAATATGTAGGGCGGCGAACTGGCAGAATCGTTAGCATACCGGGCGAAATGCTTAGCAGCGGCATTTCTTACGTCTTTCCGTTCTGAGTCCAAATTCCACCGAAGCCGACTTTGTCTTTCAACCTTTCGGGGTACCAGTTGAAAATTGCGATCAATGCAATCGTCTTACTGCCTTCCTCGAAGCTGTTGGCCCTATGCTAAAATATATATATATATATATATTATATATATATATATATATATATATATACAACAGCGCTAATGTAGAATATATTCATAATGTATAAACAAATCACTAGAACATGATAATATCCCAAACTTCTGACTGAGTTATTTAACAAAGATACATAGATTGCTAGAAGGAATGTTTGAGATAGTGAAAGAGCCGGTTTTCAATGCCTGAATGGTAGGGGGTAAACCAGCGTAATCCTCAATTCAAAAGATTCCGAAAGACTTTCAAAAATATAGAAGCATATTCTATGTTTTTATAGCCTGCAAAACTTAACTGTAATAATATCACAAATAATACGCATTCGTGGGGAAAATACAATTAATTTCCAGAACACCAAAAAGGATCCTGCAAAGACTTATATGACTGGAATATTTCATTACTTATCAATAAAGCCATAATCGAAGACTATAGAAGGAGAACGAACCATTTGATCATTGCATGTATTGTCAGCCAAAGTCTTCGACAATGTTCTCCACAACTGGTTTCTGGAGATACTATCCGTCAGTAAATGAGCACCAATGATAAACGAATGCGTTACGTCATGGGTATGTGACAAACAAATTAGAACAAACGAGAGAATTACAGATTCTAACATTATCTCCAATGGAAAAAGAATATTCCAAAAGAGTCCTTCCCCCTCCCCACTTCACATCCATCTGGCTCTAACACCCTTAGCGGATAATAATATACCAGACAGGACTCGGATACAAATACTATGAAAGGACAATCAACACTCTAGTTGCCCTAGTTGTACTTATAATATTCTTGATTGGATGCCAAATGAAGTAGCAAAATGTGTCAGAAAAAAACAAGCAATAATATGTAGGGCGGCGAACTGGCAGAATCGTTAGCATACCGGGCGAAATGCTTAGCAGCGGCATTTCTTACGTCTTTCCGTTCTGAGTCCAAATTCCACCGAAGCCGACTTTGTCTTTCAACCTTTCGGGGTACCAGTTGAAAATTGCGATCAATGCAATCGTCTTACTGCCTTCCTCGAAGCTGTTGGCCCTATGCTAAAATTTGAAACCTCAATAATAATGACTGCATTTAAAATACAGCGCCCAAAATCTGATATGGGACGAACATATTTACCACGAACATAGAAAAGTATAAAACTATCATAAAATATTCACTGTAGTATAACAAAAATATTTGCTGAAAACTGGTCCTCCCAAAAGTGTAAGTGAACCCTTTTGTGTTGGACTACACGAGAAGCATTCAGCGTCTTCAGGGTAATCGCACTCAAACTTTTGATTTGCTAAGTTGCTTTTCACCAACAATCTATCATTCAAATTTTTCCCAAAACTTGGGCCATTTTCCTTCCCAGTCAATACGACGGTCCTTTGTTTTTCCTTCAGTTCGTTCAGTTGTTCCATTGGTTCAACGCTAGCTTTTCGAAAGTCTGTAAATTTTAAGCAGCTAAAGACGGTAGATGGGTTCCTTCCCGTGTGTCATATTTGCTTTCGATTTGAACTCACCACTACCACCCATCATTGCAAAGCGATTGGGTGGAATCATTGGTCATTATTGTTTTGTGACAATAGAGTGGTCCAATAGATTGTGGACAAGGTAGAGGACATTTAAGAGAGAGGATATTTAAGAGATGAGGAATTATGTATATTATTTACATTATTAACATCTGACGGATATTTGTCTTCATCTTGTTTATTGTTAACTCAACGTTTCGGCTGATATACCCTCCAGCCTTCATCAGGTGTCTTGGTGAAATTTCGAACCTGGGTTCTCATTCCTATGGTATATACATACATATATATATATATATATGTGTGTGTGTGTGTGTGTGTGTGTGTGTGTGTGTGTGTGTACAACAGGCTTCTTTCAATTTCCGCCTACCAAATCCACTCACAAGGCTTTGGTTACCTACCCAATGTGCAACGCAGAGGGACTGAACCCGGAAAGTAAATTTTAAAGACGCATAATGGTAAAAAGCACGAAAGATGTTCAACACCAGTGGTGGAAAAGTTAGATCATGTGTTTTCTGCGAGTAATCATCAGTAGGTGTCCACCATTAGCATATGCTATCAAAACTTCATCTCAACACTTATGTAGAAAAACAGTGATTAGTCAGCCACTGATGTCGCAAATAGCTGATGGCCTGGGTAAAAATTAACTATTAGCAAAGGAAGCAATATTAGGACACCTAAAACTGCGGTATTCGTCTGAGACAGTATCTCGTATAGACTATAATGTTGAAAAGTACAGAAATATCAATAGCGTACGAAAATGTATATCAACATTAAGTAGGATAAACAGATTTGCTATTCGGAACTAACACTACAACCCTGACTAATAACTAATACACACACACACATACACACGTGTGTGTGTATGTATTTATATAGATAGACAGACAAATAGATAGATAGATAGATAGATAGATAGATAGATAGATAGATAGATAGATAGATAGATAGATAGATAGATAGATAGATAATAGATAGATAGATAGATAGATAGATAGATAGATAGATAGATAGATAGATAGATATACACACATATGTATGTATGAATGTACGTATCTATGTATGTATATATATATATACATATACATACATATATATATATATACATACATGCATACATACATACATATATAATATATATATATATATATATATATATATATGTTTGTGTGTGTGAGTGTGTCTTTGTGTTAGTATGGTGTTTATCTCGCACTACACCTTGATAACCGATATTGGTTTGTTTATGTCCCCGTTATCTAGCGGTTGGAAACCGATAGAATAAGTACCATGTTTTACAAAATGTACTTATGTTAATTCTAGTATATTATATATTTAGACACATTGTCATTAAATTTTTTTTTAAAGTGTCAAGATTGATTTGTTGTATAATATTTTGGAATATTAGGTAGTGTCAGTTCATTTGTTCGACTTAAAAACCTGCAAGTAAAAGATATAAAATAAAAGATTTATTCCATTACAGAAGAATGAAGTTTAGGAACATGATTTATGTTAATAAAGTTGACGTTAGATCTCATCATCTTAATTAAAATTAACATCGTTTAAGATAGTGGATCTGAAAACAAGATTCTAAATTAAGCTCGAAATTACAATTAATTTTTTCCGTCGAGTCCAAAATGTTTAAGACCAACGCTTCAATACTAAGTGCTGTGGTTCTGTGAAAGCTATCAAATATATATCTGGAATATCAACAAACTATCTGACTTGGCAGTTTTGACATAGAATTGAAAGAGGTAAGGGTGAATAAAAGCTTGCTTTTACACTCTTAGTGGATATGTTGCACTGAAATTACTTTCTAGAATGTTTCGCTTCCTCGTCCATGTCAATAGAACTAGATGCGAAAAAAGAAACCTCCGTCCCTCAAAATAGAACCCTTATGACATTTTTGGAGTTATACCAAATATATCTATTTACAAAGAAAAAGTAAAAGAAAAAGAAAAACCTGCTATGTCTTCAGGTTTCTAACTTAAACAGAAAAGCAGCCCCACTTATCTCTCAGATACACACGCATAAAGTAAAATGGTAAAATGGAATGACGCATTGAAAACTGAATTTGATACTATAGCTTACTTTTCTGATGGAAAACATCGTGTGGGATGCTTACATTTAGGTAATAAAAATATTTAGACTACTTTGCATTTGAAGGAAATACCAGAAATATTGTTTATAAAGAGGCTCTTTCATACGGGAATATTTTCTAGAGGCGCCTTCTACATGAAGAACATACAGTTAAGTGGGGAATAAGATACCTAATGTTGTGCATCAAAACAAAGTTCTATTCAATTATAATTAGAGCCGCAACGAAAAGAAAAGTAATTAGCCTTGATAATTCTTGCCAAGAATTGTAAAGGCTATGTCTCCGAATTCCAAACTGATTAATAATTGATTGGGGACATGCAATCGGGAATGTGTCTGATAGTTTGTTAACTACGGTGACAACTCTGGACATGTTTTATTAACGTAAGTTATAAGGAGTGTGTTCAAAAACTATCCAACTTGATTTTCCCGCCAAAGCTAATGTCACGTGTGCAAAAGCCTTTCAGTGAGAAGTGATGCCATCCTTCCTACGCATGTGTGAAAATTTTCACGCCAGTTGGCCACGTCACTTCCCGACTGTTACGCCTGCAGTACAGACGTGTAGTGCGCGCAAGTCAGATTTTCGTTTTCACACCGGATGGCCGAATGCATCGAGCAGAGGCCATAAACCCATGTCTCAACACTAGTGAAGATGGTGCTCATGAAGTCTAGGTCATGGTTTGCACACTCCAACACGTTCTAAGCGATTTCCATGCGAAGTTGTTTCTGCTTCTTCGACAGCATCCTAGAGACGAATTTTACTCTTGACATGCACAATTCTCCGTTAAAATGGAATGTACTGATCCTGTGCTTATTCCCACTTTGTGAGCAATTTCCTGGATTGTTACACGACGGTTTTCCATGACCATTTGTTGAACCGTCTCAATTGGTTCCTCCAAACTTTTCGTTATATATCAGAAAGTATACTGAAGTTTATGTACCTCAGATTTATTTCACTTTCAGGAATGGTGATTATAATCTGGGTATGCTATCTGAGATAGAATGGTATCGTATAAGACAGCAGTCCCCAACCTTTCTTTTGTACCAAATGCCGGTTTCGTGCAAGACGTTTTTTCCACAGACCGGGATTATCATGCGTTTAGCAAAACAATAAAGTGCATAATATATCATTTAATTATTGCATATATAACGCATATATATACCATATATAATACATATATATAATGCCAAAACACCCTGGAGTCTGCAACAGTCCATAAAAGAGAAATTAAATTTTAAAATTTATTCTTTCTGTGCGGCCCAGTACCAAATGATGAACGACCAGGTACAGTTGTTGGGGATCCCTACTATAAGAAATTGAAGAAAAGGATGTCTTCCCATCCATTTAACACAATGAAACCATAACTAATCGCATACAGAGCCACCTAATCTATTTTGTGATTTCATATTACATGTGGGAATTTTTTGTTTCAAGGTAGGATTCGTAATTGAACGTCATCTCTACTCACCAAATTGTTTTGCCTTGTTTTATTTCTTAACGGCTTAGAGAAAGAAGCACAATAAGTATAACTTTTTTCATGGACTCCAAGAGTGGCGGATGGGGAGCAAAGCAGGAAATTATTCTCAAATCAGAGATCTGTCACGAAATCCCTTGTAGCAGAGTAAATTCCACTGAAGACAACCAAGATGCCAGGTTAAGAATGTTACCTGAAATAAGCTGGCGTCCTCTCCAAAGTCCATGTGTCTTAAGGATCATTTACATTCCATTTTCGTAAGCTTAAAACCTAACGACTATTTGCCATTTGTAAAAATGCAAATGGCGACTGTTTACTCCATGCAGCAATTGACAACGGCAGCAAATATAAGAGAAGGAGGAAGCGAAAGAGAGAGAGAGAGAGTCTAAAATAGCTGTTGCCGTTAAATATCGATAAGGCAAATGTCATGTTTTTATCGATAAAAATGACACAGAATATAAAAAAATAAAAGGGTTAAGATTAAGAGCAATAAAGAAAGAAAGACTTCCAGTTCGGCACACATTTATCTTAGTTTGTGTCTCGTTCTAATAAATAGTCCGTCAATAATGCATTATTGAAAATATTCCTGTAACAGTATTACTGAAAATATCCAGACAGACTTCATGAAAGGTAGAATAATTTAGCGGTTATTGATTTCTGAAAATGTCTTTCACCCGATCAGGGATACTGATTAATGAGTGATCGGTGAAGTTTTTTTTTTTTTTTTTCAATAGTTGAGGTGAATTGAAAAAGATACTATTAGCGTATGGTATTGATAATTAAGACATTAAAGAAGGTTGCAATCAGCATTTCTTTTAGTAGCCATAATAATAATAATAATAATAATAATAATAATAATAATAATAATAATAATAATAATAATAATGATGATGATGATGATAACAACAACAACAACAACAACAACAACAACAAAAGCATAATAATAATTGATAAAGGATTATTATTATTGCTATTTATACTGTTTTTGTTGTGTTGGGAAAATTTCGATCCTGGGTATTTTTCGATGTTGTAATTATTATTATTATTATTATTGAGTGAGCGAGCAGAGCATGCCATCAAAGTGACACTGGGGTAAAATATACGAAGCCCAGTATACCCATCATGACTACCCGTCTGATAAGGGTACACCAGGCACATGCATCACAACCATATGTGCGCGACATGATGATCTCATATCAAGATAAACAGCACATGACCTTGCAGGTGGAGCCCAGTTAGAATTTTCTTCAGATCGAGTAACCCATCCCGCTCAAAAGGTCCCTGAATAAGGGTTGTTTAAGGACGTTGAACGAAACACACATGTTTCCAGAGGTGAATTATTCAAACCCCAAAGAATCCTTCTCAACACATGGCTATGATGCTCCCCCACTACTTCTGCTCGTGATCAGAGATGCACATATCGTCAGCCACTAAGGGACATGCTCAACTGGTTAAGGTCAAACAACTGACAAGCAAATCTGTGGTATTGAGCAGAATATTTGCTGTAGCCCATCTTTTATACCAAGACAAAACAATGTACATGATAACACTTCCAATCAGTTAAGATCAGAAGCCATGAGAGCCACTGCCTGGTACTGCATCAGGGCATTTATTATTATTATTATTATTATTATTATTATAGAAAAGGAGAAGTTCGTGATAACGAAGAAGAAGAAGAAGAAGAAGAAGAAGAAGAAGAAGAAGAAGAAGAAGAAGAAGAAGAAGAAGAAGAAGAAGAAGAAGAAGAAGAAGAAGAAGAAGAAGAAGAAGAAGAAGAAGAAGAAGAAGAAGAAGAAGAAGAAGCGAAGAGTAGGGAGACAGCTTGTCCGGCTGTAGGTTTCCATACCAATCAGTCCGATGACCTTTCAAGGAATAGAGTCAAGGATAGCCGTACAATTTAGCCGCTAACTTGATCCTCTATATTCATGGACATATGTAGCTAATACGTTTATCGCAATGTTATGGAATATTGCACTAAGATAGTTTCTCTGTGCTGGATCACTATTGTTGTGTAAGTTGGGTTGAGTTGATTTTCATGGTCGTCATAATCTTCGGTATAAGATCATGGTGTATATTGTAGACATGAACAAACGTGAATATTTTATAATATATTTATTTAAGGAAAGGCTGTACACATGTGTGTGTGAGTGAGTGTGTATGTGTGTGTACATACATACATACACACGTAGATACATAAATACGTACATACATACATACATACATACATACATACATACATACATACATACATACATACATCATACATGCATATATACTTTTTATTTCCGTTTTTTTTTCCTCATTCCTGTCTGTCAAAGAGCATAGGCTCGAAACGTCAAAGACATTTCCATTTTTCCTGAGCGTCAAACTAATACACCTGTTTCTGTCTTGTTTTGTGTTCATTTGAGCAATATATATATATGTATGTGTATATATATATATATATATTATATATAATATATATATATATATATATATATATATATATATATATATATATATATATATATATATACATATATATATATATATGCATATATACTTACATATATGTACATACTTACATATATCTGTATATACATATGCATATATGGGAACAGGATGTCATAGAATGAACATAGATATACACGGAGCGGTGCTGAAAAGTACCTGGCTTTGGGTAAAAGAAAATACAAGAGGATCAGTTATGATTTTATTCAGCATATTTCCCTCTCAGATTCATACACTTATTGCAGCGGTCCTTCCATTTACCTAAGCCCTATAAAAGAACTCGGTAGTTTGAGCCTCCAACCAGACCTCTTGCGACACCCTAAAAGCTAGAAATTTTTCAGCACCTTCTCGTATATACATGGATTTTCACATACTGACTGTAGAGAGACTTAAGGTTTAGGGATCGGCTTTCATAGTGTCTAAATTATATAATCATTAATCTCGATACAGGTTCTTGAATGAAAATCGAGATGTGAGTTTATCCGAATTCACTCATATTTCTGGTTTACTTTGGGCAAGAGTTAAATAACATGTCTTTAACAGTGTTTACTCATTATTTGGTTTTATGTTGAATCTTGCTAACCCTCTGTCCTGGTCTGTCTTATTTATAGCGAGAAGTGAGATGAATGTTCCCTGGTTGCTCTGAACCTCTGCTAAGATTTTTAGCGCCAAACTGCTTATAACTAGAGAGAAGAGCGCGTACCTCAAGAACATTTGAGATGATGTCCTGACTTTGTAGCATGATCTCTTGTCAGTTGACT
>NC_043002.1:40984136-41034136 GCF_006345805.1 Octopus sinensis | reverse complement strand
ATATACATATATACATATATACATATATGTGTATGTGTATATATATGATGTATGTGTAAATTTGTACATGTATGTATATATGTATATACGTATGCATATATGTATGTATATGTGTGTGTGCGTGTGTACGCGCGTATCCAGCATAGGTTACGAAACTGATTAGTGAAAATTTTGTAAATATGTTTTCACCTTATATTGGCTATATATGTTTGTATATTACGTAAACATGTATATATATATATATATATATATATATATATAGGGAGAGTTTACGAAAAAAACAAAAGACGAAGACAGGTGGTGTACAAAACAAACAGATGTAATAGTATAACGCTCAGAAATAGAAAAAGTATTTTACGTTTCGAGCCTACGCTCTTCTACAGAAAGGGACACAGAAAAAACAAGGAGAGAAAAAGATGTGTGTAGTGGCTAACGATCTATCATGTATATAGTATGTATGTGTGTATATATATATATATATATATATATATATATATATATATATATATATATATATATATATATATATATATCAGGGACGTGCCACCTTAGTAGGCAAGGTAAGCAGTGCCTACCTGAATAAAATATATCGGTAGTGATATTTTCCTTCTATGGCAAAATATGCACCTAGTTCAATAAAATTATGAAAGTTACTCTGATTACTATGCATAAAATACAAAATATTATATTTTGTTGTAGATTAGGTAGGCATAATTTGTCCCTGCCTTTCAGTCTCAGTATTAAAGCTACGCATAGAACTGCTGTAGTAGACGTGCTGCATACATTCCTACAACGTTATTACATAAACGTCACCACCTGCCTATTCTGAGTAATTACTAACGGCACGTGCCCGATATATGTCTACCAACGAATTTTAATCAAATTGTTTTGATCCATACATGTAACACCCAATAAATTTGTTGAGTTCCCTTCTTTCGTATATATATATATATATACTACCAGTTGCCCGGGATTAAGTTAGGATTATTAAGCTAATCAAGCGCTTTGTTTCAAACCATACTAAGTAACACCGACGTCAAAATAGAACGAAATCCGTTGAAATTGGTATACGTTTGGCTGAAAATGGGTTGCAGACAATTTGATTGGGAAACCCCATAAGGAATCGGTTTATCAGTTTTTCCCCTCATCGATCGTTTTCTTTTTTGTGGGAGGGAGAGAACTTAAAGCATTCAAAGATCCGACAAGTACTAAGTAACGTCGGCATCAAGTTTGAATAAAATACGTCAAAATTGGTAAAAGTTATCGTTGAAAATGGGATGTAGCCAATTTTAGTGGGAAAACCTAGAAGGAATCAGTTTATCGATTTTTTCTCCTGATTAAATGGAAAACCCCATAAGGAATCAGTTTATTGATTTTCACCCCAAACAGGACTTAACCGATCACAACATTGCTGATTCAAAAAAATCTATATACTTTAAAGTTGGTTTCACACCCAACCCTGTTCTACAGAATCAGTGTCGCGATGGGAACGCATGAGTTGGGAGTTTAATCGGCTGAGATGTTCAGGTTGCACATGCCGGGCCTTTCGAAACCACCACCCTCATCATCTAACCCCACTTGACTCATGGGTTGGGAGCCCTTCTAGCAAGGAAAATAGAATGCTCAAAAGGCCTCTCGATCCTCTAAAAGGCAGCGACTAATCCCCATCTAGTTCTAACCCTTCCTAGGAGTACTATCGGTCACGGCTGCATCGAAGATATGTATTGGAGAAGGTTGCCTCGGAGATCTGCATCGAAGATCTGCATTGGAGAAGGTTTTCACGCTATTATATATATATATATTATAACGAACCATGTAATTCACATTCTGGAAAATTATTTCTGTAAAATGTTGGGAGTGAATAAAATTTCTGAGGCTTCCACCTCACCCCACCCCGTTTTTCGAACCCCAAAAAGGGTTTTGTAGTATATTAGGAGGTCACATGAATTTATTCAACGAAAAAAAAATTCCAATGATTCCAGGATGGGGAGGGTCCCTACTCGCCCTGGCCTTCTTTTTCCCGAACCAAAATAAAGGATTTGCAGCATATTAGGAGGTCAGGATTCTTGATTCTACGCAAAAAATCCGAGTTATTATTTTTTATTCTTAGTGAAAATCGTGCGGGTGTTAATCTAAAAATTTACCCTTAGTTCTTCTTTTCCGCCATTGCTAGACAGGGGACTTAACTCATGTTAGCAAACTTATGGATTTCACCGACGTGGAAATTGGTAAAAGTTATGGTTGAAAATCGATTTTTACCGCTATCCGCGAGTGCCTCAGGAAAAATAAGTTGACAAAAACACAGCCATTGATGTGACCAATGTCCTCATAAAATTGGAGAGACACGCGTGCTAATTTGTGGACGTGCATAAATTACATTCACATACACACACACACATCCTGTCTTTTATAGATATAGATAAATAAGTAATTTAAAATAAATATATTTTAATTGTTGTGTGAGAAAGTATATATAATCTGATTATAAAATATAGTGTCTTTCAAAAACATCCAAAATTTGAAGACTATATCTCGTGTTTAAGAAAAAAAAACATTTTACATTTTTATTTTTGATGAACGCTGTCACTTACTCTCCCTCACGCACACTTTCTCTTTACTTTTTTTGTTAGACGCTGTCAAACTCTCTCTCTCTCTCTCTTCTTCACACACACTTTCTCTTTACATTTTTTGTTAGACGCTGTCAAACTCTCTCCCTCTCCCTCTCTCACACACACACACATACACACACTTTCACTTCGCTATGCGAAGAAGAGGACTTAACTCATGTTAGCAAACTTCAAAATTGGTAAAAAGTTATGGTTGAAAATCGATTTTTACTGCTATCCGCGGGTGCCTCAGGGAAAATAAGTCAACAAGACCCAGCTAGGGTCGTGACCAATGTCCTAAAACTGGAGCGACATGCGTGCTAATTTGTGGACGTGCATAAATTACATTCACGTACACACACACACACGCACAAACACATATCCTGCTTTTTATAGATACAGATATATATATATGTGTGTGTGAATGTGTGTGTATGTATGTATGTATGTATGTATGTATGTATGTATGTATGTATGTATGTATGTATGTATGGAGATAATGATGCAAATAAACAGATAAAACTCTTTGGGTTTGAGTTTGATGTACAGAATATATATAATGGATACATTATATATAATATATATAATGGATACATATGGAAGAAGCAAAGACTGAAAACTTTTCGGATGATAAGCATTCAAGTATAAATATATGCATATTTATATTTGAATGTTTAACATCTAGAAATTTTCGGTCTTTGCCATTTCTTTATTTACATATATACATGAACATATATCCTGTATATCAAATCTAAGGAGTTTTATCTGTTTAAATGCATCATTGTCTCCATATCTGTTCACTTGGATTCCTCGGTTAAAATTTCAGAGTATAAGTTCAGATCTCTTGGGTGCTACTAAATGTTTTCTACACAGAGATCCTCTCGTTTTCACCTGTTAGCTCTGTCTGTTTGTCTGTATATCTGTATGTATGTATGTCACTCTCAATCTCTCTCTCTCTCTCTCTCTATATATATATATATATATATATTATATATATATATATATCACGTGATCACGTGACCGACCAGACCATCAGATGTTGTTACACATCGCTGGTCACAATGCGTTCGCATTATTTTAGCCTTCGAATGACGCCACCCCGCTGGCTAAGCGAGCAGGCCAACAGAAGAAAGAGTGGGAGAAAGAGTGGTGAAAGAGTACAGCAGGGATCACCAACCCCCTGCCGGAGCGTCGTGGAGCTTTTAGGTGTTTTCGTTCAATAAACACTCACAACGCCCGGTCTGGGAATCGAAACCGCGATCCTGCGACCGCGAGTCCGCTGCCCTAACCACTGGGCCATTGCACCTCCACAAATATATATATATATATATATATATAGATAGATAGATAGATAGATAGATAGATAGATAGATAGATAGATAGATAGATGATAGATAGATAGATAGATAGATAGATAGATAGATAGATAAGTATTCTTTTTAATTGTCTGCAAATACAGCAAGGCTGAAATAATGTATTCTTCCAGGAGTGAATAAAAAATTCTGGAACTTGAGGGGATGGGCCCCCATATATGGATTCTAATGGCACAGGAGCCCACTTGCCATCGGGCAAGCTGGCAAACTGGCCAGTCCACCACTGCATGTATATATATATATATTATATATATATATATATATATATATATATATATATATATATATATATATATATATATATATATATATATATATATATATGGGAAAACAGTCAAGGTAGAAAATGCTAAAATAATTTTATAAAAAACATTTTAGTACCGGTTTGACTCATTGAGACTTCTTCAACTGTAAGCATGGAAAACAATTAAATTTTTGGAAAAATTAAATTAAAAGTTTTTTTAAAAGAATATTTGCATAGTATTCAAATACAAGGGGCATTTTCCTTGTTTCTGCCTATCTCAATCACTACTACCTTCCACAAGTCACTTTCAAAGCACTTGACCATTTAACATCTTACTACTATCATAGCACTCCGCATTATGCTCCTCCCCCTCCTCTTCCTTCTTCTTCTTCTTCTTCTTCTTCTTCTTCTTCTTCTTCTTCTTCTTCTTCTTCTTCTTCTTCTTCTTCTTCTTCTTCTTCTTCTTCTTCTTCTTCTCTGCCAAGAATTCACAACGACCTCGAACCCACAAGAGTAAAGAAGAGAGACAGAGACAGCCAGAAACAAGAAAAATGCCTCTTGTATTTCAATACTCTCTCTTTTACTCTTTCTCTTTTACTTGTTTCAGTCATTTGACTGCGACCATGCTGGAGCACCGCCTTTAATCGAGCAACTCGACCCCGGGACTTATTCTTTGTAAGCCCAGTACTTATTGCATCGGTCTCTTTTTTGCCGAACCGCTAAGTGACGGGGACGTAAACACACCAGCATCGGTTGTCAAGCGATGCTAGGGGGACAAACACAGACACACAATCACACACACATATATATATACATATATACGACAGGCTTCTTTCAGTTTCCGTCTACCAAATCCACTCACAAGGCATTGGTCGGCCCGGGGCTATAGCAGGAGACACTTGCCCAAGATGCCACGCAGTGGGACTGAACCCGGAACCATGTGGTTGGTTAGCAAGCTACTTACCACACAGCCACTCCTGCGCCTATGCAAATATTCTTTTAAAAATCTTTTCATTTAATTTTTCCAAAATTCAGTTGTTTTCCATGCTTACAGTTGAAGAAGTCTCAATAACTGAAACCGGTACGGAAATGTTTTTCATAAAATCATTTTAGCATTTTTTACATTGATTTTTTTTCCATATATATATATATCAACTCGTGTGTTCCTTTTCAACCTTCTACATACACACACACACACACACACACACACACACACACACATATATATATATATATATATATATGCAAGGGATATAATTTGTTCTACGTTGAATCCTTGATGAATCCTCCAAAATTTTACTTGAAAATCCTCTTCAACTGAAAATACCTTTCTATTCTTCCGTCTTCCGATTGGGATTTTGTTTATTAAAAGATATGATATTGGAAAGTATGATTTTATAAAACAACATTAAAAACAGAATTATGTGAAATTAAAATGTTGTACAGAAGACCGGAACGTGATTTTCTAACGTGGTTAACAGTATACTGAGAAGTGACAACGAACAACGGTTGTGGCATAAACAAATGTTGGTAATAAGAAACATTTCAGCTGGCTTGGGGCGAGATTCGGGACGAGAAACAGCTCTTCAAATATCGTAAAAGGAGACAGAAATGAAAGCAAGTGTAAGCTTTATCATTACCATTACATGAAGATTTTCGTAAGGAAAAAGAATCAAATTCTTAACATGATATTGATTTTTACATTTCTGTTGAATTTTCTCTGTAAAATAAAATTGGAACTACAGCTAAATATAAAGACTTGTAAAAGATAACCATAAAGCGAACATGAAGATGACGCCGTTTTAAAATATAATTTCATTATGCAAGCATAAAATCTGAGATTTTTATGAGAAGGAGATGTAATATCATTGCTTATTCTAAAGGTATTAGCAGCGTAAGTAAAAAGGAATATATCTTGTTAGAAATCGAAACTATGCTACAGAATCGTTTCGTTGAAAAGTTACATTTACCTCTTGGCACCTACCATCTTCATCTTAAAGAATAAGATAAGAAAAAATTAGAGCGTGATATGCAGCCGAAAGGATTCTTCCTAAGTTGATGAATTTTTTAAAACATTTTAATTAAGGATTGCGTCAGAGATAATACGACTCTTTAACCTAAGAAATACTATGGTTTGTAGTTTATGTCTTAGAGCATTAATCTAATATCTTCTTGGTATTTACAATGTATGAAAACTAGCAAAAATAAATGCTCAGCAATTCTATCGAAAATCTAATTTGATAATCACAAAAGTTCTGAATTCGAATAAGAAAATCACATACTGCGATTTATCTTTTGAATCCTGAAATTTCCACTGTCGATATCGTTAGGTTTCCAAAAATATATAAATGAATAAATGAAATAAAATAATTAAAATAGTCAACAGAATTTTAATTAATAATAAGGTATTTGGTGTTAGAAAATTGACAACCAAACCAAATATATTCAGTTGAACATAAAAGCTATTTATTGTTACTTCAGGTATTATTTTGCTCGTCAGAAGAGAAACGGTTTCTTCTCTACCGCTTCTGACATGAATTAATCGGGTTGTTCTCAATGTTCCAGACAGTTCTGCTGCAAGTGAATGATGTTTCTCAAAGTGAAACTTTTCAATTAATGTTCAACAAGCAATATTTCTTTCTAAACATCTGAACGAAATGGTATTTGTTACATCTGCTAAACGACTACTAATAATTCAAGTTGATGTCACACTTAGATTAACATCTATTCAAACATTGTGGTAATGGCACCTATTCATTGACACCTAAAGAGACAGTGTATTGTAATTTGAATATTTAATAGCACCATTGTGCTACTTCCGTTCCTAATTGGTCATTCTCTAAATAAAGAAGGCGGTAAGTTAGTCAAAATTTTAGAAGATCAGATAAAATACTTTACAGTATTTAATTTTGTCTCTCTACATTTTAAGTTCAAATCTTATTGATGTCAATAAAATAAATAACGATTAAAACATAAGGATTGATTAAATCGACTATTGGCCTTCTACTTTGCCAAAAAAAATCAATACTTTAAATGAAAACTTCCTATCGAACGGAGTCCTGTTGCAGTATTCGAATCATTAAATGTCATAGGAAAGGGATGGGCATGAAAACAATTGTTTTTCTCTCTCTTAAGTGTATCAATCTTTCTGTCTGATCGAAAAATTTATTTTCCTTGTTGAAGTAGTAAGCGTCATACAGTTAGAGAAAGGCTTCTGGTGTCCTAAACTGCAACCAGTTTGCTTCGTTGGTTGCAATATAATATCGATGCAGTTAATTTTCACTGTCTTTAGGAAATGTATGACTGTCACAAACATACATCTCAAGTACATAGGACATCGTATCTTCTTAAATGAAAGCAATATTCTTACTAGAAGCAGCAGTGACTGTAAGGTAGATAGGAATTCCACTAAATTCAATCTGGTTTCAATATCCAACTGTAACCACTTCGTCTGAAACAGAAATTTAAGAAGCTACCATTATACACCTGATGTAGCCTCTCATATTTGTTGTGTTATTATGATTCAACCTCGCTTTGAGGCCCTCTTTCGGTTTGTATCAAACACTATATATTTCGTTAAATGATGAATAAAGCCTAAGAAAGGAAAACTAGTCTTAATTTATGTCATAAACCCCGTCTCCAAACAACTATTTTTATAACTAGATTAAGACAACGCTCTCATACTTCGGCACAAACCTAAAATGTAAGGAAATTATGTTATTCACGCTTTTCCCAAGGTCACTTAACATAAAAAGTCAAAATGAACAGGAATAATTTTTGAAGTTAAAGAACAGTTAAATGAATCGAAACTAATATATTAGTTGGACATTTTATACACTCTGCTGATATCAGAGGCAAAGTAGGCTTCGGCGAAATTTGAAAATCAAAATCGAGGACGAAACAAGAAAATGTACTGAGTTCCTTTTGTTTTCTTCTTCTTTTATTTTCATTTTTGGTTTTTGTGCAGATCAGTACCGATTTTCCGGATACTGACGGTCTAGAACCTTTCATAATCCGCATTAGTTTACAAGCGGGAACATCAAATTCCCGTGGCTGCCAGACTAGTTTACAGGTAACTTGCACAAACTAGATTGCATAGTACAGTATTAATAAACTTATATCATTTATACTTATGTTCTGGCAATTGTGTTTTATTTAATTATTTCACTAAATTTAATATTTGTTTAATTTAGACGGTGTTGACCAAGGCAACCACCCCTGGTTCGGAAAAATCAGTAATCCAGAAAGGCTTTGCAATCAAATATTCTGGAAAAATCGATGATGAACATGTATCATCTCTCTAAATTTTCTTAACTTTTCAAATAATTATTTAATATACAGAAGGATTATTAATCTTTAAAGGAGAAAACAAGATGTCTTTCGATCTTGTACTTTACCACTTCTTTTATCTGTGGAGGCGCGTGGCTTAGTGGTTACGGTGTTGGGCTCATGATCGTAAGATTGTGGTTTCGATTCCTGGATCGGGCAACACGTTATGGTCTTGAGCAAAACACTTCATTTCCGGTTGCTCCAGTCTACTCAGCTAGTAAAAGTGAGTAATCCTGCAACAGACCGGCGTCCTGTCCAGGTGGGGAATATATACCCCGGGAAACCGACCCTTATGAGCTAGTATGACTCGAGAATGTAACTTTACCTTACCTTTTTTCTATAGTCTGAGTTGTAAATCTCATTTAGCCATCCATCCTTATGAAGTAAATAAGTACGAGGCATGTACATGAATTGATTCTATCGGCTTTACCCCTGTACTTGTCTTCTTTTTCCTTGGGTCCCTCAACTACCAATAGGTTCGTAAGGGGTGTCGTCGTGACAAAGCGAACAGCAGTTTCTTCCATTTGTCATAGTAGTGAGCCAGAGCTCCGATTTGCCCGCTTGTTCCTTGAGGTTTTCTGTCCACCTCTCCCCTTCTACAGTTTTTTTTAAAGAATAGTTTTTGCAAGATCATTGGATCTTGTTATATGGTCAAATAGTTTTAGCTTTTCTTTTCTATGCCGTTGTGAGATCTTCACAGGAGCCAATGTAATGCTGGGTGGTTTCATGAACCTGCTCATTCGAAATGTAACCTTACTCTTTTACTCTTTTATTTGTTTCAGTCATTTGACTGTGGCCATGCTGGAGCACCGCCTTTAGTCGAGCAAATCAACCCCGGGACTTATTCTTTGTAAGCCTAGTACTTATTGTATCGGTCTCTTTTGCCGAACCGCTAAGTTACGGGGGACGTAAACACACCAGCATCGGTTGTCAAGCGAAGTTGGGGGGACAAACACAGACACACAAACATATACACACATACATATATATATATACATACATATATCTGACGGGCTTCTTTCAGTTTCCGTCTACCAAATCCACTCACAAGGCTTTGGTCGGCCCGAGGCTATAGTAGAAGACACTTGCCCAAGGTGCCACGCAGTGGGACTGAACCCGGAACCATGCGGTTCGTAAGCAAGCTACTTACCACACAGCCACTCCTACGCCCATAGTACAAAATCTTAAAATGTTGCGGTAGCTTCTCATTTCTAATGCCGGTATCTTCCTCTGAATCTATGCCGTAAGAGCCTTATATCTCGCGCGCGTACAGGAATGTGGAAAGCACCAGTGCACGCGGGATTTTGATGCTCATGATGATGTTCTTAAATCTCCATATTGGTTTGAGTTTGATTAGTACAGTCATTGTCTGTGTGATTCTTGGACGAATTTCAAGTTTTCAATTTAAACTCCTGCTCTTTGTACTAATGTGAAGGATATTTTCTGTCTAGCAAAGTTATGCTTGCCTGGCTCCCTAACCTACAACACTTGGTCTCCCATTCGTAATACGGTCACATTAGACGCAAGACAACTTTTTGTATCAAACCAATATGTTATTAGAACTTATTTTATCTATTCTGGAGAAACGAAAGGCTAAGTCACCCTAGCAGCAGGATTAATATTCAGAATGTAGACAGGCAAAATTACTGTATCTTCTGGCGTATAAGATGGGTTTTTTTCTTCATATTTTTAGATTTATCAAAAAAATTGTCTTGTGTCTAATATGACTGTATTACGAATGGGAAACCAAGTATTGTAGGCTAGGGAACCAGGCAAGTATAACTCCACTGGACAAAAGAATGGTTATTAATGATAAAATATTGAAAACAAGCTAAAATATTAGTTTGTTGGTTCAAACTTACAAAAGATTGCTTACGGTATGTTGGCCGTTGTGTGCAGAGGTTGCATTATCACATTATATCTCCTTCCCCTACGTGCATAACCTGAAAAGCACAAATGAGAATGTAGTAGATGGATTTATGCCAGGTGGTGAGAGGATAAAGTATAATAAAAGAATAGAAACAGTTGTCATGGTGCAGAGAAGACATACACTTGACACGTGTCTTACATTATTTTATGATTGTACTAGCAGTATCGCCCGGCGTTGCTCAGGTTTGTAAGGGAAATAACTATAAAGCATTTTTAGAGAGTTATAGCCAAAAAATGGAAAAAAATATGGTAAATTTTTTTTGAGAGTTAAAAAAGGATGGAGTTGCGTCCCCTAGACAGTTTGTGGTTCGTGTTTCTGATTCTCGACCCCATGTCGAATTTATCGATTTTTTTCAGAACTGGGGGAACTTTTCAAAATTTTGGCTGCGTTAGTTTTGAATTATGACATTGGGCTATGTGTGTGTCAAGTTTCATCAGAATCGGTTGAAAGCCGTGGTCAGGGTGAGGGTACAAGCAAACAGACACACAGAAACACGCACAGACAAACTGCCGTTTATATATAGAGAGATTTACTTTTAAGAAACAACTTTTTAATTATCAAAAGGAAATTTCTCCGAGAAATATGAAATGAATGTGGAAACTTTCATCCGCCTCCCAACTATTTGCAATTTGTGGATGAACAATAAAACCATTGCAGTGGTCCTCTACCCTGGTGACTGATTGCGGTGACACAAAACACACAGCCAAAAATACGAGTTTTATATTCTATAAAACAATTCTCTGACCAAACTATACAACTGATCTGAAAGAAGATAAAATTGAAATATGGTTTATCATAGTTTATATATAATACATTAATGGTTTCACACTTTATTCTCGTATGCTGTCACTGCGTTGTATTTACTTACTCAGAATCATACATTTCTCCTCACAGAACCACTTTAAAATATTTCTTAAGGCGGCAAGCTGGCAGAAACGTTAGCACGCCGGGCGAAATGCGTAGCCGTATTTCGTCTGCCGTTACGTTCTGAGTTCAAATTCCGCCGAGGTCGACTTTGCCTTTCATCCTTTCGGGGGTCTATAAATTAAGTACCAGTTACGCACTGGGGTCGATGTAATCGACTTAATTCGTTTGTCTGTCCTTGTTTGTCCCCTCTATGTTTAGCCCCTTGTGGATAATAAAGAAACATATTTTCCAACAACTGTAAAGCGAAACCTACTTTGGTGTTTTTTCTTTCTCTCAAAATATATTTGCAAAATAGGGATGTGTCTTATACGAGAGTGTCTTACACGCTGGCAAATACAGTAATTTCTATAAGGCATTTAGTATGGTACTCAGTTGTAATAGCCATTTAAGTAGTTTCAATTTTCACATTAATAAGGATATTTTAATGGTCATGAAGCTTTATTGAAAGAAATATGTGTAAACAACCCAATTTGTAACAAGATTCGAAATCAAGACTTGTGATCCAGAGAATGCTTACGTCTATTATCTTAATGGCGATCCTTCGGTATAGGTACCGTAAGTGGCTTTGTTTACATTTCTGAAGATAACAGAAACCCTTTCCTCCCACCCCTAACTCTAACCCTAACACAAACCCTAACCCTAACCCCCATATATATATATATAAAAAAAAACACTTTCTTGAAATGTGTCCGGTACTTCCGGTACCTATACCGAAGTTACGCCATTTTAATAATAATGTTAGCACTTGTCTTTATTTGCATAAATTTACGAAGAACAGGAAACGGGGAGTGGAATATATATATGCATTTTCCAATGATTAGCATCGTAAAAGGCGCCAACCCACTGTTTCTCGGAAACTGGTTGTGCGGACAGGAAAGAGGTGGACAAATTGTCATGTTTATAAGAATTTAGATGGTTTTAAACTTGCCCTACATCGTTGCAAAGAAAGAAGAATGCTATGGATACAAATTTTATCCTGTCCTCTTATTAATAAAGGTGTTGGGGTGGTTGTTCCCTTTTATTTGAGATGGAGATTGGCTGGTATTTGTTAGATTGAGACCTGCTGCTCTAACTTGGATTAGGAGCTGAAACGTAGGACAACGTTAATTAAGGATACACTATTTCACCATAATTCTTGCATAGCTGTACATATTAATGGCCTTTCCAATTATCCTCCAAATAACAACAATACTTATTAAACTTGTTGGGTTCAATTATTCTGTCGCTGTTCTGTGAAAAAAAAAAATTTAATCAGATTGAGTTTCGCTTTAATTAGTGTTAAGTTCAGAATTAATTAATACTAATTAAAAATTCCACTGATTAGACTCTCTGACAGTGTAAATATATATAATCCACTCAAATACTATTAGCGATTTGGACTTCAAGTTCAGTTTTTAGTCGGCTACAAACATCATTGAAATATGCAGAAAAGCAATATTACACGCTATAGGAATGAATAAAGTTAAAAGTACAATGTGAAAAACATCACGAAAATAAATAAATTTTATCCATGCGAACGATGTTAGAGAACAGTCCGTGCTAATACTTCTTCAATATGGCCACTGTAAATAGATTTCAGTCGATTATATCTAACGCTTTTCATATATCTATAACTAGTTTAACTGCTACCGTTGTTGACAAGAACAATTAGTATTACCGTGCGGTTTACACAATGACAGAGAGTAGCGACGGAATTGCTTCCAGTCCGGAATCCTATCTTGGTAAGTCATCAATAATCAAAATAGAATTCACATCTAATTCGCTATATTTCAAATTTATTCGCTTCCGTTTTCGGAACGAAGTCATGCATAAGAGGGAATTTGTAAGCTGACTGTTGCTAGGCAACGACGGCTCAGCGCCTCAATGGACTTCTATATTGCTATGTTATGTTGCGATTTTGTAATATTCAGCTGTGTTTCGGCATATTTAGTTAATGTACGATTCGTAATTCTTAGTCGAAAATAATATGAACATTATGATAAAGGTAAATAAACAAAAGTTATTTCCAAATAGGAAAGAAATAGTGCATACAGTCTGTTTAGTATTTGGACGTTTGTCTCAAAATATTCCCCGTTCAATTTCTTTATTACTGATTTTTAAAATAATTTTTTTTTACGTCAAAAGTCTACAAATGTATATAAGGAAAGGAGAATGTGATTGTGTGATCTTCATGCCTTTACCCAAGAGTATTAGAAGCGTAAATTAACCTTTTTTGTAACATCGCATCGGAGACTGCTGATTATTTTGAACAAAACATTCCATTTAAAACTGTTAGTAAAGAAATTTAAAACATTTATAATTCTATGTTCGAAGCTTTTGTTCAATATGATAAAACACCTGCTTCATAATGGAGTCTGTTGTTTTTCTTCCTAAATGCTAAATTTATCCGAATTCTTAATTGTTTTCAAACTGATTGAAATACATAAGCAACGTATAGTATTAGAAATATGGTTTTAGATATCTTAGCACAAGTTTCCTGGTAATTAGTTATCTTTTATTTTGATACATTTCATGGTATTATGAAAAGCGTTTTAGCAAAAGATTAAAAGAAATTTTTTGTTTCTCTCTTACTACTTAACTTGCTCGCTTGGAGGAAACGATTTTGGCAAAACATGTATTGTCAAAACAATGTAAATTTTAATAGATTAATAACTATAGATATCATTAATACGTTTCCAACCCACTCCTGCGATTATTTGTGTGACATGTAAGGAATTAGCCAATTCGTAGCAACAATTGAAAAATGTGGTTATATCTATACCTTCAAATAACACGTTGAGGTTCAACAGTTTTGAAATAAATTGATGAAATAAATGCTGGCAGAAAAGAAGAGAAATGCTGCAATATTAAAGATGAAAGAAGATATCAATATTTTCTTAAATCAACATGTTTTATTCAAGTTATTTTATTATCAGAAAGTTATTATATTATCCCTGTTGTATATTTGTGCCTGTTGAATGAGAGAGAAAGAGGGAAATAAGAATTTCTGTTTCTTGTATATTAAAAGCCAACCTATAAGAACGATGCGTGTGTGGGCACGCGCGCTGTTTCTCATATCGTGTATGTAAGAGAGATAAGGAATAAAAGCAAATGATCTAAGAGAAAGCTTTGGTTGAAATTAAGACATTTCTGAAGAAAGATCAAACTACAACCTTATATGTTCTGTAACCTGCTTATATTTTGGTGTGAAAACCTAGGCAGTTTTTTGTTTGTTTTTGCTTTTTATGTTTACCAACATGCAATCACACCCACCATAAGATGTGATTGGTTGTATTATAAATCGATAGGTGTTTTGCTTATTTGTGTAGGCAGCTTAATACCTGGTGATTTAAAATGACCACATAGGTAATAATAGCTAAACCATGAATCTAACTGGTATTCCACTGGTTACGATGACGAAGGTTCTGGTTGATCCGATTAACAGAACAGCCTTTTAAAGACTCCGCCGGTTACGACGACGAGGGTCCCAGCTGATACGATCAACGGAACAGCTTGCTCGTGAAATTAACGTGCAAATGGCTGAGCATTCCACAGACACGTGTACCCTTAACGTAGTTCTCGGGGATAATCAGCGTGACACAGAGAGTGACAAGGCTGACCCTTTGAAATACAAGTACAACTCATTTTTGCCAGCTGAGTGGACTGGAGCAACGGGAAATAAAGTGTCTTGCTCAAGGACACAACGCGTCGCCGGGAATCGAACTCACAACCTTACGATCATGAGACGAATGCCCTAACCACTAAGCCACGCGCCCTCACCAGCAGAACAGCCTACTGGTGAAATTAATGTGCAAGTGGCTGAGCACTCCACAGACATGCGAGCCCTTAACGTAGTTCTCAGAGAGATTCAGTATGAAACAGAATGTGACAAGGCTGGCTCTTTGAATTACATGAAATAAAATGTGGAATCGAACTCACAACCTTATGAACAGGAGCTGAATATTCTATTCACTAAGTCATGTGCCTTTCATACCAATCTAACGATGATAGAATTTCACACTTTCACTCACCATCTTAAATCACTTCAATAATAGGACATGGTAAGGCGGCGAGCTGGCAGAAAGGTTAGCATGCCGGGCGAAATGTTTAACAGTATTACGTTCTGAGTTTAAATTCCGCCAAGGTCGACTTTGCCCTTTCATCCTTGTGGGGTCAATTAAATAAGGACTATGGCCCTTCTGGAGCACTGGCATGACAAATTTATGGGAACAAATCACCCCCACCCCCACCCCAGTACTTATATTTTAAGTCTGGTAGTTCTATCAGTCTCTTTTGTTAAACTGCTAAGTTACAAGGATGTAAACAAACCAATACTGGTTGTCAAGCAGTGGGATAGACAAACAGACACACATTTACATATATATATATATATATATATATATATATATAATGTACTGGTCTGTTATGAAGTTATAAGATCCAAGGATCTATTTGTAGAAAGTTAGTAAGCTTTGAGCAGTCTGTTGTAGGTATGAAAAACAACGTTCAGAAACAATAATAATTTGTTGGCATCAAACGTTGTAGACTTTTCCCATATCGAAGTTCAATAAGCTGAAGAAAAATTTGTTATAGTTCAGTTAGCAACTTGAGTTGTTATGAATGTACCTGCTATGCAGGAAAAATTCAGGCTACATATGTTTCCTAGCTCTGATGTAATAATTACTCGGTGAGGGGTACTCGGCTAGCTACTCTTCAAACTGAAGATGTCTTAATTATATGAAGGTTACATTGTTGTTAGGAAGTTAACTCACTGAAGATATAATTTGAAATGAGTGGCGAAACCAGAACATAATAGAAAAAACAAATTAAAAACCCAAAATAAGTGTTTGAGGAAATAAGATGATCAGTAAGAAAAGTGAAGGAAGAGGTCAAATATTTACATATATATATCTATATATATCATCGTTATTATCATTTAATGTCTGCTGTTCATGCTGTCATGGATTGGACAGTTTGACCAGAGCTGGCAAGGTGGGGAGCTGCACCAGATTCCAGTCTGATTTGGCATGGTTCATATATATATATATACATGTATATATATGTATATGTATATATATTTGTATATGTATATATATATATATATATATATATGTATATATATATATGTATATATGTATATATATATGTATATATATATGTATATATATATATATATATATGTATATATATATATATATATGTATGTATACACACACATACCGGAGTAAGCACATGAATGTGAAACAAGGTGGAAAAAAGAGTACTCAAATACCAGAGGCAGAGTAATATGCTTTATTTAAAAGCAGCAGAAATATAACAAAAGCTGTTACTCATTTTAACAAAACTATCCGATGAACAGGAACGTGAAACTCTGAGTAACAGCTTTTGTTATATTTCTGCTGCTTTTAAATAAAGTATATATACACATATACATATATATATATATATATATATGCTCACACACATGCAGGCTTCCATGCTGTTTCCATGTACCAAATCTACAAGGTATCAATTGGTCCAAGGCTATAACAAAACACTTGCCCAATGTACCAGATAGTGGGACTGAATGCAAAACCATATAGTTGCCAAGCAAGCTTTCTAACCACACAGTCAATATTGTTATATTTTCATATTCTGTAAAAAGAGTTCACAAGAAACATGAGATAGATTCTTTTGTCTTATGACAGAACAGAGAGAGACGCTCACCACAATGGTGTCAACATTAATGTAAACATATACACCACCACCTGTATAAAACCCAAAAACCCATTTCATATAATATTCTCTTCCTGCTATACCAGGATTAGAACTTAAAGCTTGAAATACCACAAGATAAAAACACAGGTGTGACTGTGATGTTAAGAAGTTTGCTTCCCAACCGTATGGTTTTAGGTTCAGTTCCACTGCACAGCACCTTGGGCAAATGTCTTCTACTATAGCCCCATCTCAACCAAAGCCTTGATAGATGAAAACTGAATGAAGTCTGTCATATGTATTTCAACATGTGGAACAATTAATTCTGATGTTTTTTCGTTTTCTATTTTTTTTTTTCTCACTCTCTCCATTTTTTTTCCCTCTCATTATTTTTTCTGTCTCAGAGCATAGGCTCAAAATGTCGAAGACTTTTCCATTCTTCCTGAACACCAAACTAATACACCTGCTTGTTGTTCCCTCACTTATCTCTGCGTTTTGTTTCTCTACATTTGAACTGCTTGTGTGTGTGTACATGTATGTGTGTGTGTGTGTGCATGTAGTTATGTATGTGTGTATGTATGTATGTATGTGTGTGTGTGTGTTTGTACTCTTGTTTTGACATCATGTGATGATTGTCAATGAGCACCACCAGTGTACAAGCAATGGTCATTTGTTCATTTCCAGTCTTCCATAAAAAAGGAAAACACATGTGGCTATGAGGAAATATTATATTGCTTGTAAACAAGAAAATGTTGGTGACAGGAAAGGCATCCAGGAATGAAAGGCAGAGTCAATCTTGAACACAGACTGTAAATAGACAGATGAAATGCTACGTGGTGTCTCCTCCAACACTCTAATGATTTTACCAGCTCGTTAGCTTAACGATAGCAATGATAATAATTTCTTATTTTGGCACAAGGCCAGCAATTTTAGGGGAAAGGGGTTAGTTGATTATATTCAATCCAGTACATTATTTTATTGACTCCAGAAGGATGAAAAACACAGTCAACCACGGCAGCATTTGAACTCACAGCTTAAAGAGAGTCATGCTAAGCATTTTCATCCAACATAGTCATATTTCTGCCAGCTCACCACCTTAATAATAATAATAATAATAATAACAATAATGCTTTCTAGTTGATGTATCAATACCAGTAGATGACAACTTGTCTCTAAAAGAAATGGAGAAACTTTCAAAATACAAAGACCTGGAAATAGAGGTAACTAGAATGTGGAATCTAAAAACAGAAACAATTCCTATCATAGTAGGTGCATTAAGCATGATAAAAAAATATTCAGACAAATACATAACAAAAACACCAGGACTTACAAACACATATAACATACAGAAAATTGCACTACTAGGCATTGCACACATCCTACGCAGAACACTTTCAATACAGTAACCATCAGAGCATCACAACAAATCACAGCACATACCCAAGGCACACAGAGCTGCGCTCGGTAGTGAAGTGAAAGCACACTATAAAAATAAAGCTACTGAATGATAATAAGGTACTGGATGAAAAGGGGAAGGCAAAAATCCTCTGGAACTTTCATTTCCAGACAGATAAGATATTAGAGCACCAAAGGCCAGATATAGTAACCTTTAGGAGAGACAATCAAGAGTGCCTAATAATTGATGTGGAAAGGCCAGGAGATCAACATATTGGCATGAAAGAAAGAAGGTTGATAAATATGGAGACCTGAGAATTGAGATCACCAAGATGTGCCAGCTATGAGAGTCAAGCATAAAGGTTGTCCCTGTTGTCATCTGAGCATTGGATTCAATACCACCCAATCTGAAAAAAACATCTGAAAACTATAGAAATACCCTGCAATCTAGGTGTATTGCAAAAGTTAGCGTTACTTGGAACTGCACACATATTGCGTAAAGTACTGTCTGCCTGAGGTCCTTGTTGTGACTTGACAAAGAGTACAAACCCCCGGTAGACACAGTATCTTCAATCAACAACTTAACAATATTGTATACTGTGTGACGTCTATAATAATAATAATAATTATAATAATAATAATAACAACAATAATTGGTGCACTGGGAACAGTAAGCCAAGATATAGACAAATGGCTGCAGGAGATTAAAATAGAATGCCCAGTGGAGCTCCTACAGAAACTTTGTCTCTTGGAGTCAGCAAGAATTACCAGGAGGGTTCTAAGCACTTGGAAAACTGCTGAAAACTTGTGGATACATAAAGTTACAGGTAGTAACCTGTTATCCACATAATTCCTACCAGGAATCAGACCGAATCTGAGCCAAATAATGATCCTTTCTACTATAGGCACAAAACCTGAAATTTGTTGGGAGGGGACTAGTTTATTACATCGACCCCAATGTTTCACTGGTACTTAATTTATCAACCCCCAAAAGGATGAAATGCAAAGTTGACCTCGGCAGAATTGCATTTCATCCAACATGCTAAAGATTCTGCTAACTCACCACTTTAATAATGATAATGGTAATAATAATAATAATAATAATAATAATAATAATAATCATGATGAAAATAATGGTTTCAAATTTTGGTACAAGGTCAGCAGTTTCGGGGGAGAGGTTAAGTCGATTATATTGACCCCAGTGCTTAACTGGTACTTAATTTATCGACCCCAAAATGATGAAAGGCAAAATTTGGAGTCAGAACATAAAGACGGATGGCATGCCACTAAGCATTTCGCCTGACATGCTAATGATTCTGCCAGCTCGCCACATCATCATCATCATCATCATCATCGTTTAACGTCCGTTCTCTATGCTAGCATGGGTTGGACGGTTCGACCGGGGTTCTGGGAAGCCAGAAGGCTGCACCAGGCTCCAGTCTAATCTGGTAATGTTTCTACAGCTGGATGCCCTTCCTAACGCCAACCACTCCGTGAGTGTAGTGGGTGCTTTTTATGTGCCACCTGCACAGGTGCCAGGCGAGGCTGGCAACGGCCACAGTCGGATTGGTGTATTTTATGTGCCACCGGCACGGAAGCCAGTCAAGGCGGTGCTGGCATCGGCCACCTTAATAATAATAATAATAACAAAATCAACAACAACAACAACAATAATAGTAACAATAATAATAATAATAACAATAATCCTTTCTACTAAAGGCACAGGGCCTGAAATTTTGTGGGTGGGACTAGTCAATTACATCGACCCCAGTATTCCACTGGTACTTAATTTATTGACCCTGAAAGGAGGAAAAACAAAGTTGACATTGGTGGAATTTGAACTCAGTATGTAGTAGTGGGTGAAATGCCAATAACCACTTTGTCTGGCATGCTAACAATTCTACCAATTCACCACCTTAAAAAAAAAAAATAATAATAATAATAATGATGATGATGATGATGATGATGATGATGATGATAGTGATTTGAGATTTTGGCACAAGACCAGTAACTTTGGGGGAGGGGATACGTCAATTCCATCGACTCCAGTGATCTACTTCTACTGGTACTTATTTTATTGACCCTGAAAGGATGAAAGGTAAAGTTGATCTCAGTGGAATTTGAACTCAGAGTGTAAAGCATCAGATGAAATACTGCTAAATATTTTGTCCAGTGCAGTAATGATTTTGCCTTCTCAATAATAACAAGAAAAAACAAAAGAACAGGAGGGAGAAGAACCCTTGGGGATGTAGCAGGACAGAAATAAAACTGATGAAGGTGATGATTAAGACACTATTGATGATGATGATGATGATGATGGTGGTGGTGGTGGTGGTGGTGGTGGTGGTGGTGGTGGTGGAGATGGAGATGGAGATGGTGGTGACTACAACAATAGCAATGGTAATGAATATAAGTACGATGACAGCGGCAGTTGTAGTAAATGCAACAAATTAAATTATTGTTGGGGATATTTTTGCATAATTCAATTACTAAGTGTTCCAATTTTCTCACAATGTTTCCCCCGATTCCATGGTGTACCAATGTCAGTAACAACATTCCTATAGCCTTGACCATCTCTTCATTTCTTGCAGAGAATTAGATGCACGTAATTTAACAAATTATTGATTCTGCACCAAAAGATACTCTGAAGTGATTAGTTACGATCCTGAAAAATATTCTTTCTCCTTTTGAAAGTCATTTGTATAATAATAATAATTTCAAGCACAATGTAATTTTACTACTATTTCCAGTTTTAGATTTATTAATCATATTATGTAATTTAAAAAAAAATAGGATATGCTATAAAAAGTATAATAATTATTGTGATTATTGTAGAGATATTTATTTTTCTTTTTTTAAGTGTAGGGTATTTTCTTCAATCACATTAACTGAATAATTACAATTATTTAGTTAATTTGGTCTTGAGGAAAGAGCTGTGTCCATTGCTTTTGTTTCATAAAGTTGATATCCACAGTATTAAATTACTTTTTAAGAAAATCATCAGGTATCTGTGGAGAGTATGAAAATGCAAAGTATATTAATCTGATAATGTAGTGTGATGTAAATACTTTCTTAGCCTTGAGATGCTTTTGGGAACTGGTTCTTAGCTTCGTAAAGGACTGCACTATTTTCTTTGATTGGATTACTGAAAAATATCCATCAAATATCTGTACAAAGTATGGATATGACAGTAAGATAATTTTGTAATGTAATGTGATGGAAATTTCTTTTAAGTCCCAAGGTTTTTTCTGAAGTAGATGAGAGATAGATTTAACATTGGATGAACCAAAGAACATCTGTACCAGTGGTTCTCAACCAGAGTCCATATGACCTCTGGGGATCCATATGATATGTGTGGGGGTCCATGCAAGCAATATAGTAAACTAGAGATCTACACTTGTATTTTAAAGGTTCATAAAAACATTTTGCTTCAGTTTCTTTCTCTGTTTTACATAGTTCACCCTACATAAGTTAATGTGTGAAAAGCAAAATAGGAATTTTGGAAGAAGTATCTATAAAACTAGTTTTTAAACTTTGAGAAGCTATGGGGGCCCACCAGAATAAAATAATAATCAAAAGGGTCCATAGGTAAAAAAAATATTGTGAACCACTGAGATCAGCTACGAGAAGAGCAGTCACACTTGACTTCAAATTCCAACCTTCATTTTCGGGATAATCAAGTACTGAAATATATATGCCATAAAAGAAATTAGAATGGTCAAGACTGGAATGTTGGTAGAATGATAATAATTCAACATTTAGAAATGGATAGAATATCATACAGTTGCTCTATGTCCATGTTAGAATGTGGAATGTTGTCCTTGACTAGGTAGAAACACGGTGTATATGAAACAATAGATCTGTGGCTTGCATCTTGTCATTCAACCAACTCCCTATTTACCATGGGGCTCCTCAGTTAGATCTGACTTAAAGCAAAATAGCTACATCAACTATCTAAGGGTAACATTTTCAGATTATTGAACCTATATCTGACAGCAGATTTGTTGAACTATTCCTATTGAGAAGTGAGTTCTGCCAGGCTAATTTGTTCTTCATAACATTGCCCATTTCAGATTTCAGTGAGATGACTCACTGTGTTTAGGGACTTGCCTCAGAGATGAACTGAGGCAACATACACTAAATAACTGTTAAGCTAAAGATGCCTTTAATTTTAGCAATTCTTAACTGTTGCTAAATTTATCAGAATAAGGCATGGCTGTTCAGACATGGGTGATCCAGTGCAGTTGACTAGACGTTAAACCTGTTCTGGTGACAGTATGTTGTTTTTTTTGACACTGGGTGCAAAGACATGCATGCACAGACATATACACAAACAGATCAAAAGAGAGAGAAAGAGACATTACAATTTGATAAATATTACTGATATAAACTCTTTCCTTCTCATATGCATAAAAAGAAATATGTTCACACACATGAACATAGAGAGAGAGATGGGAAAGGATTGAGAGAATGGGAGAAAGATTAAAATGTCTGATGTCAAATAAGTCAGTGGTGTTGTCCAATAGGCACTGCCAAAAGGGCTGTGCCAAAACATACCTCAGATTTATACTCCAAGATAAGAGGGTGACAAAGAGAACAGTAACTGGATAATTAACAGAAATATAATAAGGCGCAGGAGTGGCTGTGTGATAAGTACCTTGCTTACCAACCACATAGTTCCAGGTTCATTCCCACTGCATGGCACCTTGGGCAAGTGTCTTCTACTATAGCCTCGGGCTGACCAAAGCCTTGTGAGTGGATTTGGTAGACAGAAACTGAAAGAAGCCCATTGTATATATGTATATATATATATGTGTGTGTATATGTTTTTGTGTGTCTTTGTTTGTCCCCCAACATCACTTGACAACCGATAGTGGTATGTTTACGTCCCCGTAACTTTGTGGTTCAGCAAAAGAGACTGATAGAATAAGTACTAGACTTCCAAAGAATAAGTCCTGGGGTCGATTTGCTCGACTAAAGTTGGTGCTCCAGCATGGCCACAGTTAAATGACTGAAACAAGTAAAAGAGTAAAGAGAGAGTAAGTGAGAAACCTAATGTTAATATGTTACTCATCTCAGCCTCCATCAACACCACCACCACCACCATTTTAATGATTCTTTTGCTATGCTGGCTCTTGTAAGGCAGATCTTCTCCAGCAAAACATGTCACCACTTGTCATGGTTTGTTATTACCTTCTTATGTTCTAACTACTTCAGGCACTCAGCACTTCTTAATGCAACTACATCACTCATAAGCATCACATTCCCCCATGCCTGTGCAGTCTTCTCTCTTGCATACTACATCTGATTCTTATATCCAGCATTTATCTCAGTTCATTTATGCTCCATATTCATTACACATCTATTCAGCATTACACATCTAGCAGAGCATACTTCATTTCTTTCTAACCATCTCAAGTCTTCTGCATTGAGGGTCATTGTAAAAAAGAAAACAGTTTTCTCTTTTAAATTAAATGCATTTTTTACCCTTAAATAAGCTTCGGTAAAACACAGTAAATGTTTTTTCAGGCATGACTGTGTGGTTAAGAAGCTGACTTTGTGGTTTCAACTTCAGTCCCACTGTACAACACCTTGAACAAGTGTCTATATTAGTTTTGAGCTGACCAATGCCCTGTGAGTGAATTTCACAGATAAATGATAACTAAGCTATTTTACTAAATTCTTTGTTATACTTAAAGTAATTGATAGAAACACAAAGCATCTCAAAATAAATACAGTAACAAAAGGGTTTAATTAAGGTTTTGGCCAGGAAACCTTAGGTAGTTGTATTTAACAAGACTTGTGGTTTTTATCATAACATTATCTTTAGTCTCTTAGCTGATCGAGTGCTACTCTACTTGTTGAAGCCTTATATATATATGTGTGTGTGTGTGTATGTATATATATACATACACACACACACACATAAATACATAGATACATACATATATATCATCATCATCATCATCATCATTTAACATCCGTTTTCCATTCTGACATGGGTTGGATGGTTTGACTGAGGTCTGGAGAGCTAGCAACTGCACCAGGCTCCCTAGCAATGTTTCTACAGCTGGATGTTCTTCATAATGCCAACTGCTCCAAGACTGTTGTGGGTGCTTTTTACGTGCCACCAGCACAGGAGCCAGTCAGATGGTCCTGGCATCACTCACGTTTGGATAGTGCTCTTTATGTACCACCAGCATGGGAGCCAGTCAAGGGGTACTGGCATTGGCTGTGTTCAGATGGTGCCTTTTATGTGTCACTGGCACAGGAGCCAGTCAGGGGACACTGGCATCGACCACATTCGGATGATGCATTTTACATGCCACCAGAATGGGAGTCAGTCAAGGGGCATTAGCCACAGCTATGGCTGTGATCTCACTTTAGTTGCCGGATCTTCTCAATCACAGCATATCTCCAAAGGTCTCAGTCTTCTGTCATTGCCTCTGTGAGGCCCAGTGTTCGAAGGTCATGTTTCAACACCTCATCCCATGTCTTCCTGGGTGTACGTCTTCCACAGGTTACTTCCACAGTGAGAGTATGGCACTTCCTCACACAACTGTCCTCATCCATATGTAACACATGACCATACCAGCACAGTCATCTCTCTTACACTCCACATTTGATGCTCCTTATGTCCAACATTTCACTCAGGGCACTTACACTCTGTTGTGTATGCACACTGACATTACACATCCAGCGGATCATACTAGCATCATTTCTTTCAAGCCTACACATGTCCTCAACAGTCATGGCCCATGTTTCACTGCTGTGTAGCATGGCAGTTCGCACACGTGCATCATACAGTCTACCTTTCAACCTGAACGAGAGGCCCTTAGTTGCCAGCAGAGGTAGGAGCTCCCTGAACTTTGCCCAGGCTATTCTTATTCTAGCCACCACACTTTCAGAGCAACCACCTCCATTACAGACTTGGTTGCCTAGGTAGCAGAAGCTATCAACTACTTCTAGTTTTTTTCCCTGGCATGTGATGGAATCTGTTTTCTGTACATCTTCAGTGTTTATTGCCCCTGTGCATCTGCTACACACAAAAATTGTCTTCCTTTGATATTGCTGCACCTTTTATGTGTCCATAGCTTACACTGGGTACATTGTATGATATTTCTACCCACGCCTTTTCTACAGATTGAGCAGGGCCATCTACTTGAAGTGGGTTGTGATTTGTCAGCCTTCCTACTTACTAAGACTTCAGTTTTGCTAGGTTAATCTTAAGGCTCTTCAATTCTACACCTTGCTTCGACACCTAAACTTTGTCTCTAGTTCTGGCAGTGACTCAGCTATTAGAGCAAGATTATCAGCATAGAGGAGCTCCCAGGGGCTGCCTGTCTTGAATTCCTATTATTGCCTGGAGGACTATAATGAATAAGAGGGAGCTGAGGACTGATCCTTGGTGAACCCCTACTTCTACCTGGAATCCTACACTATACTCATTGCCAACCTTCACCTTACTGACAGCATCCCTGTACAGGGCTTGTACAGCTCTATCCAACCACTTGTTTATTCCCAGTTTCCACATTGACCACTAGATAAGGGACCAGGGGACCCTGTCAAAGGCTTTCTCTAAGTCAACAAAAGTCAAGTACAGAGGTTTGTCTTTGGCTAGGTATTTCTCCACACATAGCTACATACATACATATATACATACATGCATACATACATACATATATATGTATACACACGCACACATACATGTATATATATATATTTATATATATATACATACATACAGGTTGCGTCGAATAAATTGTTGTCTAAATTATGCAAAAATGAAAATAACACTCACATTGCATTTTAACAGATATATTTACCAAAATTACATATAAATATCTTGAAATAATGAAGAGTAAATTTCTCCAATAAAATGGCCATGAGCTTCAACCACGGCCCCCAGAGGACTTCAGAATCTCTTACAACTCTTCTGGATGGTCTCCTTGTTTAAGTTGATGAATGCTGTCATAATCCTTGCCTTCAAGATATTTTTATATAATTTTGGTAAATATATCTGTTAAAATGAGATGTGAGTGTTATTTTCATTTTTGCATAATTTAGAAGACAATTTATTCACTGAATCTTGTATGTGTATGTGTGTGTGTGTGTGTTTGTGTGTATACACACATGCACACACATTGTATATCTATGTGTGTTTTTGTGTCTTTGTCCTTTCCCCCACTCCGTTTGACAACCAGTGCTGGTTTGTTACATCCATGTAACTTAGCTATTCAACAAAAGAGACTAATAGAACAAGTAACAGGCTTAAAAATGAAATACTTGGGTGTGTGATTTCTTCAACTAAAACCCTTCAGGGTGGTGCCCCAGCATAGCCACAGTCCACAACGACTGAAACAAGTAAAAGAAGATAAAAGAAGCTATTGCTAATTCAGGCATTAATGGTTTAAGTAGATGGAAAATATCCTTTTCCTTTATCTAAAACGTTACTCTATGAAAGGCATTCAGCTCAACATTTCACATTTACAATTGATTTGTCAATGATACATGGTGTTTAGCCTTACCACTGCTCTCAGCGGTCATCTGCACCTACCCCAATGGTATTTATATGTATAAATGGTAGATTGGATTATTGTCTAATAAATGACTTTGTGTCAGAGGAATAGAAACCGCACAGTGCCAGTATTAAAATGTGAATCATCCACCCTTCAACAAACCAATATAGTAGTGACTCACAGAAACTGCTGTTCTCATAGTGATGTAGCATATCAAAGACAACCAATTGTACATTAACTAAATATATCCAAATGTAAATATAGTTGTAGTAATGGACAGTAGAGAATGACTGCAATATTGGTTGTACACTCAACTTTTATATGTTTAACAGAGAGGCTCTACATGGTTGCTCGATCTGCTAGAAATAGCAGCTAAATCTCTCTCTCTCTCTCTCTCTCTCTCTCTCAAATTACACCCTACTATCTTAAAAGAGGAAGAATATTTTAGAATGAAGTGTTAGCTACTTCATTGTCGTCATAGTCATCGTCATCATTTAGTGTCTGTTTTCCATTCTGACATGGTTTGACTGGAACTGGTAAGCTGCAGAGCTGTACCAAGCTCCAGTCTGTTTTGGCTTGGCTTCTACAGCTGCATGCCCTTCCTAATACCAACCACTCCATAGAATGGATCGGTTGTCTTTTACGTGTGCCTGGCACAGGTACCTTTTCTGTGTCACCAGCATGAGTGCCTTTAACGTATCCACACACCTAGAAAAGAAAAAAAAAAAAAGGAGTGCTTTTGATCATAGGTCTCCACCTATGAACTAAACAACAATACCAGTTAAGGTGATGGCAAGTTAAGAGCCTCTGTGCAGATGGTCTTGTCAGCACACTAGAAATAACAACAATCCTCCATCAACTCATAGTCTGCTACCATTTATATATATATATATAAATATATATATGTATGTATATATATATATATATTATATATATATATAAGAATGGTAGTAGACTATGAATTGATGGAGGATTGGCTGTTATTTCTAGTGTGCTGACAAGACCATATATATATATATATATATACACAATGGGCTTCTTTCAGTTTCTGTCTACCAAATCTACACACAAGGCTTTTACAAGACTATTGTAGAAGACATTTGTCTAAGGTGCCATGCAGTGGAACTAAACCTCGAACCATGTGGTTGGAAAGCAAGCTTCTTACCACACAGCCACACCCACCTGTGCCTATATAATTTTAATGACAGTTACTTTGTAAAGTCATGTTCAGATACATTGTTCTAATGTTTCGCTTATCCATTTTCAGTATTCTGTGTCACAGTGTGACACAGAACTTGAAGACTAAATATTTAGCTGTGTTTTTGTAGATTCTGAATTGTGTCAAGAATTTACCTCTGTATATAATTCATAATTTTTTTTCGTTTTTTTTTCGTTTTTTTTTTCTGTTTTGTTTACTATAGAAAGATTTCAAGTCCTGTTATATTTAGAAGATAGCATCTCTCAGCTTCTAGAATACAAAGATGATAACCCAAAAGTGAATGTAATTAAATTTATGAATGAATAGTAAGTTGATTCATTTTCCTTGTTTCTTTGTTTCCACTATTTTAAAGCAATTGTGATATATATGTACCATATAGTAGTACAAGCATTTGAATAAACAGGAAAATAGGATGAGTTTATATGATATTCATTGTTTTCTTACTGGTTTTAACAGTGTAAATAGAATTAATTTTTAACAAAGACTCAAGAACCATATCTTGGATATGCTAGCACAGAAGGCAGATATTAGACAACAATGATGATGATGATGGTGATATTCAAACTTGTAAATGCAATCCAAATCATTGATGGTAACACCTTATAGAGGCATAAATTGTAGAGCACCTGACAAAATGCTTTCGAGTACTTAACCCTTACTGTACTTAAGCAAGTGTACTTAAGTACATATGCACCTGCGTCATGGGAATTGAGTTAACTCATTTTTGATAGTGGAGTACATTTCAGAATTCTGCACATTTCATATGACATGGTACCCCATTCAATTGCTTCACACACAACTGATCCACATCTCTAGGGTGACGAGAGCCAAATATTGTTAATAGTTTTCTTGTCTTACAGCCTAAGGTCTGTAAATTTGATTTCCTGTTAACTCTTTCTCTCTCTCTCTCTCTCTCTCTCTCTCTCTCTCTCTCTCTCTCTCTCTCTCCAGGTAACCATGTACCTCCTCTACAGCAAGACACCTGTTTCTGTTTCTGTCTCACTCTAGCCTTTCATCATCTGCCACAAAGCCACCTCCTCCAATGCCTTCTCCCTGCTCAAAGATTCCTTGTCATGCAAAGTTACTTAGTGCTGGTTCCATTTAAAAAGCACCCAATCCACACTGTGAAATGGTTGACATTTAGAAGGGCATCCAGCTGTAAAAACCATACCAAATCTGACCTCACCTGTGCTGGTGCCATATACAAAGCACTCAGCCCACTTTGTAGGGTGGGTGATGTTAGGAAGGGTATCCAGTCATAAAAACCATTCCAAAACAGACACAGAAGTCTGGTGCAGTCTTCAGCTTTTCCAGCTCCTGTCAAACCATCTAACTCATACCAGCATGGAAGACAGACATTAAATAATGATAATGATACCTGCAACATATCTAATAATAGGAGGAGGTGGTTTTGTACCAGATTATACGAGGTTAAATTATAATAGAGGAACAGAAACAAATGCTCTTTAATATATAGCCAATGTTATGTCAAATATGGGTTCAGTATTTTCCTTATTCTCCCTTTATACTCTATCATAATCCCATCGAAGAGGACCAGTGACAGCATCTCGATGCTGCAAGAGAAAGATGTCACAAGACAGCATCCAGCTCAATCCAGTCAATAGACTATCACTGTGACATCTCTGGGCGTCTGAGTGCTTCCAGCCTTAGACTGCGGAGTCACATGCACTCTCATCGCTAAGAACGCAGACTTTGTCATCATTGGACACCGATGGACAACCTACCATAATCTTATCTTTCATTTTCTTCTTTTTCATTCCATAAGTCTCTTGCACATCCAGATATATATATGTCCTGCACCTTAAATCAATTTCTTTAAATATTCAATTCCAAGCACTTGTAAACCTTCACTTTGAATCACTTTCCGCTTCTTCCAAATTAATACTGTGCACTTTGTTAGACCAAACTCTATTCAAATATCTTCAGAAAATATTCAGACATATTTACTTGACAGTTAAACATGTTTTGCAAACAATTTTATATCAGCCATCAAAAAGTACATGGCTCAGCTTTCCAATGGCTCACCCCTGATCAAAAGCTGCCTTTGCCTTTTGTAATATCCCAATGAGTGGCATGAGAGCTGTATTGAATAAAGGTGATGACACACTCTCTCCCTGAGATATTCCTCATTTTATGTGAACATTTCCCTGTGATTGTGTCCCAGCTACTAATTCAATGTTCCATTGTCTCAAGCTGCCACAGATTAATGCTTGATATTATCTATCACTTCATAGATATCCATGGTTTTTTGCTTCCAGCTATGTAATACCAATCAAAGAATTTTTTGTAATCTATCCCAGCTATCCCTAGATTTGTCAGCCACCTCCTAAATTCTTTGTTACCATTTTATCAATCAGCAGTTGATCTTTTGCGCCCTTGCTTCCCTTTCTGCATCCTTTTTCTTCCACCAGCAAAATTCCTTTATCCTCAAGATTCTCACAAAGCTCTTTTGCAAATGTACCTGTGAGAAGCTACCACATTAGAGGTGAGCAAATTATTGACCTAGAATTAGAAATTATGTTTCCCTTATCATTATTCTCAACACAAGACACAGTAGTCATTCAAAGTGCCACAATTCTCTGATCTGTTCTGCTGATTTGAGATTCTATCATCTAGAAATGAAAATCTCATCAACAAAAACCCTTCAATACTGTTTGGTCTAGGTCCCTTCCAATTTGGCATTTTCTTTAACAGCTTCTTCACTGTTACTACTCTAATAACAATATTTTCCTGTTTCTCTATAATTTCCATTTCTTTCTCCAAAGTTCCTAACCATTCTACATTGCTGTCATGTTCAGCTTGTTGATCTCATATTTCATTTCAGCATTCTCTACTTTATTCTGCATCTGGAATAACTCACTCACTTCTTTTACCCACTAGTTCATCAAACAACTTTTTCTGAGGTAAATGTAACAGTTTATTTTGTCCGTAACATTCTTTCCAATTTTCCATTAGCTGTCACTACTCTTTGTTTCAACTCTTCATGTAAAATGTCATTGCTTTTCTGTACAATTTCATAATCTCTTTTCAACCTTTCCTTAAACCCTTCATCGGGTAACTTTCTCATTTTTTATCTGTTGATTTTACTCAAGTCCTTCCTTAGTTTGGGTATGAGTATTAAAAAGAGAAACTGCACCCCTCTGCCAAACCATGTCAAGCCAGTGTGGCAGAATAGGTTCATCAAACCAGTATGATCTCAAGCTCAAATTCATGGCCTCCACAGCAGACCATGGTTGGTAGAGAGAATGTGCTGAGGCTTTCATCCTGCAGGCCATCCAGTCCAATCTAATACAATCATTTTTATTGTTTCCTTCCTTAAACCAGACTTCTTCCACCACAACATTTCCTACAGCATATATCAAAGTATTTGTTTCAGTTATATTGTTTGTTGGAACTAACGACAATATGCCATTTACAATTCGTGTTTCTAGTCTAAACTTATTCCTATTCATATATATTAAGTTTGGTGGCATTTTCTCTCGGGATCATGTTGCATTTTTACTTGATCTTTCATCAAAACTGTATTTTTCTTCATCTAAACCTCCATTCTTAATCATTGTGTGTTTCATTTCACAATTGAGATAATTCTAATTCTTCTTTGACTACTTCTTCAAATTCTGTAACCTTATCAATCTCTTTGCCTGTGACCTCCTCTTCTGGTCCATTTTCAGTTTCTCTTCTGATCTTTTCTATTTCAATTTCAGCTAGAAAGTTATTAGTTATACCACCTTTATTCAGTGAATTCAAAATACCTTTTCCTTCTCAGATTTGTTTCATCCTTTGTTTGTAAACTGACATAATAACAGTTTCAAATTTTGGCACAAGACCAGTAATTTTCTATTGACTTTCAATATTACCTGGTATCAACTTTTCATCTGTACATCCTCCATTTATTTCTCTATAGATTCTCTTCTGATCTACTCTGAATAACCTATTCTGGTGGTAACCCATCATTCTTTGGTCATATCTTACCATCTTTGCTATGGAGTACTGTTTCAGTTCCTCCATTACTACTTTCAGGCCCTTTCTTTCAATACTATACTTCCTTTTCAGCACCCTGTATTTTTGTTCATTTTTAAGCTCCCCTTTCTCTTTTCAGTCTAACACAGAGATTTCCTTTGCAAGCATGTCTAACTCTGTCTGGATTCTTCTTTTCCACCATGGATCTTTTCTTTTGTCACTCCCATTATGTTTCTTTTTCTTGACATTGACACCCACATTTTCTGCTACAACAATACTTGTTGCTTTGATCAAATTATTTGTTTCTGTGATGTTGTTTGTTCTGATGTATTTCAGAATTTCATTGACATTTTTCGTTTCTTGGTTCAATTTTCATCGATCAACCTTCTTTACTTTGGAAATAATGTCGCTATTATTCTCTTGTAGTCTTACTTTTATTCTGTCGTAGATTGCCTTTTATTCATCTGTCATGTTGCTATTAGTTTTATCGTCTTCTTTTAGATCATCTATATGTCTCTCATCAAATACACTACCACTGCTCCTTTCCTGTGCTATGGGATTACTCTTATTAGTAAGAACTGTATTTTCATTCTTATCTATGCTGCTATTGTCCATAACCTGTCTTTTGACAGCTTCGAGCTCTACTTCTGTGAACCAACAATTTTTTTCTTATTGCTCTAGCTTGATCATATAGTCTCTGTTCCATGAGTTGAAACAATCCCTTTTCTCTCCAATGATCATACATACGTTGTTGGTAACCCCTAATTCGAGCACCATTTTCATCTACTGGGTTGCTCAGGTAGTAACACTCCATGACCACAGCGTTAATTTGTGTGCTCCATCTACGATATGTGTGGTGGTCCCTTTCTAGATAACAGCAGGCTGGAGCTGGACCAGAATCTCTTAGCCTACCGGGTGTAACATTGTCACCGTTTCATTACCACTGTTATTCACAATATTTTGTTTTTTTCATTGTCACTCATATGAGGTAGCAATTACCAGGTTGTGCAATTACCAGTGTTTTTTGTTGTTGTTGTTGTTATTATTATTATCATTATTATTATTATTATTATTATTATTAGTATCATTATTATCATTATCATCATTATTATTATTATTGTTGTTACTATTATTATTATTATTATTATTATTATTATTATCATTATTATTATTATTATTATTATTATTATTATTATTATTATTATTATTATTAATAGTTTCCAGAGCGTAAAGAATGGTACTCATGTCATGTTCCGAGAATTTGAATTCATTAATGCTACACTACACAACAGAAAATCTTTCATTAAATTGTTCTGGAAATGTTTTCAACAAGTTGGGAAGAAAGGAGGTTTGTTATTATTGTTGCTATTATTGCTGCTACTGCTGCTGCTACTGCTGCTGCTACTGTTGTTGTTGTTGTTGTTGCTGCTGTTGTTGTTGCTGGTAGTATTGTTGTTGTTGTTGTTGCTGTTGTTATTGTTGCTGCGGCTGCTGTTGTCTTCTTCTTCTTCCAATCAGGACTCACACCATTAGCCACAAAGAATAATCTCTAATTCGAGCCTACTCTAAGCTACTAAGAATGCGTGTTGCAACTTGAAGATCCACCCACCACATGCGATAGACTGGCAGTTGCACGGGCACGAAAGCTACTTTGTTATCCTCATTTCATAAACGGTGGCTTTTAACGGGTGGAGAGCTGAACCACCCTGGGGTACAGAGGATTCGCAATCTAGAATAGGGTCTGAAAGTTTACCACCCCATAGTGGGTTACACAATGGTTCCTCTGCTTTGTGGCAGAAATAGGAAGAAAGAGTGAGAGAAAGTTGTGGTGAAAGAGTACAGCAAGGTTCACCACTACCCCCACCCCCCGCCAGAGCCTCATGGAGGTTAGGTGTTTTTGCTCAATAAACACTCACAATGCCCGGTCTGGGAATCGAAACCATGTTCTTATGACTGCGAATTCGCTGTCCTAACCACTGGGCCATTGTGCCTCCACTGCTGCTACTGTTGTTGCTGTTGTTGTTGTTGTTGTTGCTGCTGCTGCTGCTGTTTTTGCTTATCCCTACATTTACCCTTATTGAGCAGATCTTTGACCAAAAGCATACCAACCTTCCCCAGTTGAACTATTTCTGTACATGCTTCCTCATCAAAAATCCTCAAATGTCTGAATTTGCAGAATAATTTGTATAGAACAAAGTGCTCTGTGGTGTTCATTCCAGCTCTTTGTATTCTGAGTTCAAATCCTGCCAAGATCAGCTTTGACTTTCATCCTTTTGGAGGTTGATAAAATAAAAAATTTGTCCCAAGTGGCGTGGCAGATTAGTGGAATTATTAACTGTCATCATCATCATCATCATCATCATCATCATCATCATCATCATCATTGTCATTTAATATCCATTTTCTATGCTGGCATGGAGTGGACAGTTTGACAGGAGCTGACCAGCTTCCATTGTCTGTTTTGGCATGGTTACTCTTTACTCTTTTACTTTTTTACTTGTTTCAGTTATTTGACTGTAGCCATGCTGGAGCACTGCCTTTTAATCGAGCAAATTGACTCCAGGACTTATTTTTTGTAAGGCTAGTACTTATTCTATCGGTCTCTTTTGCCAAGCCGCTAACCAGCATTGGTTGTTAAGCGATATTGGGGGGGACAAACACAGATACACAAACATATACACACATATACATATATATATATATATATATATATATATTATATATATATATATATATAAATATATGTTTATATATATATATATATAAATATATGTTTATATATATATATAAATATATGTATATATATGTATATATATATATATGTATATATATATATATATATATATATATACACACACACACGACAGGCTTCTTTCAGTTTTCGTCTACCAAATCCATTACCTAGTTTAACCTTTAGCATTTAAACAAATCTTATCGAACTTTTTAATTTTCAAACTGACCAGATCCAGCCTTTCACACCTTACCCTACAATGTCATTCTAATAATAAACAGTCAAATCATTGAAATCTTGAAGCTATGAGATAAATCATGATTAATTTCAAAACAATAAGTAAGCACTATAGATAGTGATTATAGTTTGAATGTTAAAGAATTAATACCAAGACCCAGCATCTTAAGTGCCTTTAGTAGAGTTCACTGTGTTGCAAGCATTGAGGCCAGGTCTCTAGTTTGAGGATTAGTTTCTCCCACAAGTATCAGAGACCTTGAAAAATAAAACAAAGAGTCTTGGGTCTTGTCTTTCCCTCTCTAACCAAGCATTGAGGCCAGGACTCCAATTTGAAGATTAGTTTCTCCCACATATATCAGAGTTCCTGAAAAATAAAACAAAAAGCCTCGGGCACTGCCTTTCCCTTCCTAACCAAGCAGTAAATAAAATAAATCTTCTGAGTAGGCCTGAAAAGGCTATGGATTGTCCATGTAGGGGAAACCTAAGAACAGTGTTTCTCAACTATTTTTTGCCTTCTGAATTCCTATTTTATTCAGGTGGACCCTCATAGCCATTTGATGTTTTAAAAAAATCCAATTATATTTTTTTTATAACTTAATATTATTAGGAATTGTATAAGAAATTGTTAACATATTTTTGTGTATTTTAGAAGTATAACCAATTCATTGCACATAAATTTTAACACCAAAATATCTTATATGGATCCCAGTTGAGAAACTCTGCCTTAGATCATGTTCAAGCTGACGCTGTCTGTGTGTCTTGATCTTGTGAGATATGTTTATCAAGCCACTAGTAATTATAGAGTAAAAAAAAAGAAAAATAGAATCCAAAGAAATTAATGATAGTCTATGTCTGCAAATATTTTTTTATTTGGTAACATAAAACTTCATTTTTTTTCTGTTCATATTCTGTTGGGAAATGAAAGTTCTGACATTTAAGACCAAGTCTTTCATTGGAGAGAAAAAGAAAATTGTATCCTTTAGCTACTGAAGTCTTGTGGTAATGAAGATTGTCTGCGAATGTGTGGGAGAGGTGTACTGGGTGAGAGAGAGGAAGAGACGGAGATGTAAGGGGAGAATTGCGTTGGAGGTGAAAGACGATTAAGAAGAATAAGTAAGGAGAGGATTTATTGATCAAAGTAAAGGAAAAGTGCCACAGCTCTTCAGATATTGAGATGAAGTCCAAATTAGTGACACAAAGTAAAAAGGAATTAGAGAACAGAATAGCAGATTTGGGTTGTGAGTTGATGAGTGAAGGAATAGTTGTGCTAGGATTAAGACTCAGTGAGTTTGTAGTAGATGAAGTGAGACTGCTAGAGGTTGTCAATAGTAAAGTAGTTGTCTAAAATGCCTGCAGATATACCAAATTCTAATGTAAAAGAAAAGGAATTGGTGTCAGAGATTAAGTAGTTGAATAGACCTCTGATGAGTGAAGTGATATCAATTGTAATTAACAATATAATGACCGTATTGCTCAGGGTGAGTTGAGTAAATTGGATAGAAAGTGTGTCTCCCAATGTGGTCTACAAAGATGTTGGCATAATTAAAGCCCAAAGTAACCTGGCTGATTTACTGAAAATATCTAATCAGAGAAGAAACAATTAAGGCTAAGAATGGGTTTGGCTTGACAGAAGTTGATGGTGGTGCCAGATTTATGTACTGTCTACCTGTCTAAGCCAGATACAGAGGTTTGCCTGTCAACAAAACCTGGATAAACCTCTGTATCTGGCTTTTGTTGACATGGACCTTATCTGGAGGGTAATGCAGAAACTAGGCATAGATGAGTGGTTAGTGAGAGCTGTTAAAGCCATGTACAGGGATGCTGTTAGTAAGGTGAGAGTCATCAATGAGTATATTAAGGAGTTTAGTGTACAAGTAGGAGTCTACCAGGGTTTGCTTCTTAGCTCTCTCTTATTTATCATGGCCCACCAGCTCCCATCAAACCATCCATCCCTTGCCAGCATGGAAAACAGACAATAAATGATGATGATGATGATATACTATCAACTTGTCTATCTAGCTATATATATATATATATATGATTTTGATTTTGATTTTGATTTTTCCAGTTTCAGCTAATGAGCTGTGGCCATGCTGGGGCACCGCCATATATATATATATATATATATATATATATATATATTATATATATATATAAATATATAAATGTATATATATATAGAGAGAGAGAGGTAATGGCGTCATTGAGACCCAAAGGTGTCAGGTAATGCTGAATAAGTGCTATAGATAGACCATAATTAAGTTCCAGGTTCAGTGATTATGCGAATAAGGGGTTCAACGTTGGTCATATGTCAGCGAGTGTATACAAAAATTTTTTTCGTAATGAGATAAAAAAACCAAGGCTGTGTAGATTTTAGAACATTTATAGACAGGTCTTACAGCTGTTTCCAGGATATTTATTATATCCTTTCATCGGAGACGGTGTGAGAAAATGGTTATATAATAGTTAATTTAGATAAGATACAAAATAGAGAGTGAGGTGGAGGAAAGAAAATAGATGTGAGATGTGTAGGGATATTGTATTTGTAGATTCATTTTTTTTTTAGGCAAAACATACACACTAGGCTTTCATACAGTTACTGTTTATCACATTTATGCACAAGATTTTGATGTGGAGGCATGTTACTTAGTGGTCAGGGTGTTGGATTCATGATCGTAATCTTATTACAGACCGGCATCCCGTCCAGGTGGGGAGTATATACACCATGAAATTTGGAAAGCAGCCCTTATGAGTCAAGGTATTGATTAGCAAGGTATTGATTAGCACAGGGCTATAGTAGAAGACATTTACCCATGGTGCCATACATTGGGACTGAACCTGAAACCATGTGGTTGCAGAGTGAGCATCTTAAACACATAGTCATGCCTGCATGTAGGAAAGTGCAAAAAAATCAAAGATGGGTAGATTCTTGAAGAAAATATTTTACCACAATCTAGATGGTCATTGTCATCAGAAAAACAAAACAAAAATAAAGGAATTATTAACTGAGACAATTTCTTTTAATTACACAATAAGTATATTATTAATTCTGATACTACAATTATCAAATCAGATATTTAACGAATAGGATCTTGTTAAAGTTTTTTCCTAGCAGTTGAAATATTTCAGATTATTTTTCAAATTTTCTTCACTTATGTAGTTTTGCATGCTAAAGAAGAAAATTGCATTCATTTTTTTTTTTCTCTAGAAATTAAAGAGGTTACAGGTATTTAATGTTATGTAATTTTTGTCAGTCAGAAGCTTCCATTGCTGACATATTAGAAGCCTACTGTGGTTCACCATTCAATGTTGAAATTGGTAGCCTGGTATCTCAGGAATTTGCAAGTATACTCACCACAGGTGGCTGTAAATTGTTGTTCCTAGTAGAAAAGATTGTTGCACTTAGCAGTACAGTCACAAAATTAAACTCCTAAGATGAAGGACACTCCCTTCCAACCATGTGCTTTTTCACTTAAACACAGATATAGGCATTTTCTTTTGCTATGAGACTAAACAGTTGCGACTTTTGACATCAGCAATGGATGCTTCTAATTAGCTTAAACAACATAACTTTAAATTCTTGTGACTTCTTTATTATTAAGTTCTAGATTTTTGTCATCAGCATGCAAAACTAAATTCTTTTGAAAATAATTTAGTGTAAATTTGAAGTACTTCAAGTTGTTGGAAGAAATTTAATAAGATGCAAAAAATATATCAACTTATAGGTTTCTTTTTTAGAAATTAAAATTGTTTTCCTTTTTCATAAGAGCTTGCTATTGAATTGTTTTTTGTTTTTTAACTGAATTAAAAGCTTCTTTACTGCTTGAACTTTTACTCTATGTCTTAATACTTTTCCTCATTTATAATGCTTTCTCTGATTCCTTTATGATAAAACCATGAATTTTTCCAGGAATCCAATATGTCTTCATCAAAGACCATTGATATATATATATATATGTATTTTAATTTCTCCTTATATTATTAATTTAGGAACTTTCTTAACAAAATCTGCCTGACATTTATTCATTTCAATGGTAAATATCTTCGCTAAGGATTAAAAATACTTTATCAATAGCAAAATATAAGTGTTAATTAATCATATTAGAAATCAAGAACTATGTTTCTTTCAAACTGAATTCAATATAGGCTAACAAGCAAGTAAGTAACAAAATGATACAACTCACAACACAACTAACAAATCAGAGTAAATAATATATATTGTATGTCAAAATGTTAATACTGTCATATTTCACTCTATATTTTCCAGATTCGTTGAAAAGGTGTGCAAATAAATAGAAATTTATGAAAAAGCCCAAATATAAATTAAGAATGCCAAATTCTTTAGAATAACATAAATATTTGGCTCAAGAAGTTTCCACCATTACCTTGTTTTTTTTTTGTTTTTGTTTTTTTTCACCCCAAACATATGGAACTTCAAATCTATTGAATTTGTCAGCTTCATTTTTATCCTAGAACAGCATACTGAACCTGCCTTTCAGTACCTTGCCATTCATAATACATCTCTGTTTTCAGTAGTCCCCCTTTCAAAACAGCATCTTTACCCCCTGCTAACTTATGTATATTCAAACACCTTTGCTTCTGTAACCATGCCAATTTCCCCAATCTCATTTCTTCTTTTCATTCTTCTGTCTACTTCTGATAGCTGAGTTTTGTGGATTCATGACAAATGAATGAAGACCAAATGAAAACTAAATCACCAACAGAGCTATTCACTTCAAGTTGTGTATAAATCAGTATTAATTAGATAAATGTTAATGTTTCTGTCTGTACCTATCACCAGTAGGGAATCATCCAGTGTGGTGGCTAACATCACAGCAAGTGTTAAAGTCTGGGTCTTTGACTAAGTAAAATCTGCTTGTTATTCTTCATCCCTTTCTCCTTATAACAATATGAACAAACAAAATTCTTTTCAGTTTTGCAACACCAATTAATGTCTTGAACATAGAATCATTCTAGTTTATGATTCAAATTTCTAACTGAAGATTTTTAGAAAAAATCTATAACACTGTTCTGTCAATAGTATATGTAAAAATGAAGAATTTTGTAAAAGGCTGTTTAGAATTCTAATCTTTTTTTATTTCTTTTTCTTATATACATAAAAATTAATATTTTCAGATTTACTTACCATACAAGAATACCATTCATTGATTTGTCTGCTGTGTTCTGACTTTCCTTTCGAATTAGTACAGAAAACTGCTCGGTAAGAGATTCTCCTTATTTCTGTTTGGCTTACTACTTTACTTAGTGTGAAAAATCAATGTTATGAGTGATTAGTGAGAAGCCCTCGGCACATGGCAGTTCTTTAAGGTTTATATGCTACAGAAGTTACAATTATTTAAATTACCAGAATATTTGGTCCACAAGGAGTAATTATCACTCTGTATAGTATATTATTTCAAGAAAATAACTGTTCATTTTATTCATGCCTACACCTCCAAAAGATTTTTGTAGGTGTAGGCATGGCTGTGTGGTAAGAAGTTTGCTTCCTAACCATATGGTTCCGGGTTCAGTCCAGCAGCATGGCACCTTGGGAAAGTGTCTTCTATTACAGCCTCAGGTCAACCAAAGCCTTGTGAGTGGATTTGATAGGTGGAAACAGAAAGAAGCCTATCATAGAATAAGTACTAAGCTTAAAAACATAAGACTAAAAACTGTTCAAGGTGGTGCCCCAGCATGGCCCCGGTCAAATGACTGAAACAAGTAGAAGATAAAGGGTGGGTGTGTGTGTGTGTGTTACTGTCTTTTTGCCTGGATATCACATGGTAATTGTAAACAAGCATCGCTATCATGCAGACAGTGTCCTTCATTTCTGATCATCTATGGAAACGTGTCTGGTCAGGGAGGCATATCACCTTATTTGGTAGCAGGTAAGAGTTGGCAACAGAAAGGGCATCTGGCCATAAAAAGTTCCACCTCAACAAATTCTGCCCAACTCATGTGAGCATAGAAAAGTGGAAGTTAAAACACTGATGATGATGACGGTGATGATGATGATGATAACGATAATGACAATGACAGTGATGATGGTGATAATGATGATAATGAGGACAGTGATGATGATAATGACAATGACAACGACCGTGGTGATGATGACAAAGGCGATGATGGAGGCAACAATGACAACCTGCCCTACAGGCCCTACACTTACATGCCAGAGTTGTTCGGTGACTTCTTAGCAAATGTTTACTGCAACTGGCAACAGAATGGGAGAATTCCCAGTTTTGTGAGCCAAAGAACAGTGGTGTTGCTGAGAAAAGACCCAAACAAGGGAGATTATATTGATAACTTTAGGCCCATAATTCTACTAAACGCAGAGTTCAGAGTTTTGGCCAAGGTGTTAGCTACAAAGTTGGCACTTGTTGTCGGGGATCTGGTAGGGGAGGCACAGACTTGTGCCATCCTGAAAAGATCCATCCATGACAACCTCCACCTCATGTGATATATCATTGAGAAAGTGGCTAAAGAACCTGGCACAGGTGGGGATCTGATCAATTTAGATCTGTCTAAAGCTTTTGATAGAGGTAAACATTTGTACCTGGCAGCAATTCTCAAGGCAGCTAACTCTGAAAGATCCGGCAGAGTTAGTTAACGTGTATATCGGTTCCATTATCTACTATCTCTTGACCATCATGCCTTGTCTTGACCACTGTCTGATTATGCTGGAACATCTTTCTTCTGCTTCTTGTGGAAGGGGTGTGTCCCAATGGTCAGGTGGTCTATCTGCTGTCAAAACCTACTAAGTGGTGGTCTGGGCATGCCATGATTGATGATGTGAAGACATGCACTGAGGCTATGACATCTCCAGTGCTTCCTTGACAGTGAACAGGTGTGGTTGCTGTTTGCCAGACACATATTTTTGCAGCTAGTTTCTTTAACAGAGCTGCAGTTCTGGGTAAAACAGAAAACAAGGGGAAATATTTGGAAATTGGAATGTTTTCAAGTGCTCACAGCCCTCAGCCAATTGAACAGTGATAGGTGAACATCCACATTAGCTTTTTATAAATGATTAGTGGAGTAAAAGTGCAACAACCTTCTTGGGGAGACCTTGGACGTCAAAGAAGATCAGCTAGCCACTCTTTTCCAGAGAACTTTCAGCCCGGGACCAATGGATAATTTCCAAAAATCTCTGGCCGAGCAGTGCTACTGGGGAGCTTTGCTTGTTCAAGATAAACTTTACAGGCATGGAAGTACCATCATCCAAGCATGTCCAAGATGTGTGCAGGACAATGAGACAGTCCTGCATGCACTCGTCCAGTGCCTGAGCATTGCTGACTTGTGGGTTTATGTCAAACGCTTGCTGTTGCGTGTGGGATGGATCCAGCTGTCAACTGAATCCATCATGAACATCATCCTGCCGCCTTCCTTTAACCAAGAAGGAAAGGCTGTGTTTATATGCCTGGTGGCCATGGCAAAAGAGGTTGTATGGTGGATGGGATTGAAGGGGTGAGGACAAACACTTTTCTCTTTGGCCAATCTCTAATCAACCGTTTCAAGTTTCATTTGAAAAGGAAAATAGAGTAAAGAGTGAAGTGTTGTCTTCAAGCCAGTTTGCTGAAAGGTGGACACACAGCCCTCGAATGTCTTCTTCCTATTGAGAATCACACATTGTTGATTTTAAAAAAATTTTATCAGTATTGTTTACATGCAAAACCCTCAGAACAACACATACACACACACATTCTTTGTTTTGTCCTGTGCTGTCCATAATGTTTTTCTTAGTGTAAACCCTTGTGGTTAATAAAGAAATCATCATTATTATGATTGTTATTATTATTATTATTATTATTATTATTATTATTATTATTATTATTATTCCGTGCCGGTGGCACGTAAAAAGCACCATCCAATCGTGGCCCGTTGCCAGCCTCGTCTGGCACCTGTGCCGGTGGCACATAAAAAGCACCCACTACACTCTCGGAGTGGTTGGCGTTAGGAAGGGCATCCAGCTGTAGAAACACTGCCAGATCAGACTGGGCTTGGTGCAGCCTTCTGGCTTCCCAGACCTCAGTTGAACCGTCCAACCCATGCTAGCATGGAAAGCAGATGTTAAACGATGATGATGATTATTATTATTATTTTCTTTCCTGTAATAAAATGGTGTCCTTTAGTCTACACCAAAAGAACATTTTAAGTAGACAGGATCACTGTAACTGTATTCAGATTGTTGGGTTCATGATTGTAAAGTTGTAGGTTCGGTTCTTGAACTGGGTAGTGGAACATTTTGCAGGACTCTTCATTTCTTGTTTCTCCAGTTCACTCAGCTAAAAATGAGGTATGTTTACTGCAGAGCTTTGCAGACTTAACCCAAAATCTTGCAAATGCAAAATATCAGCAGCCCTCCATAGCTTCTGCATGCTAGTTGATGGTGACCATTACTTATCATACCATATATACTGTAGCATGTTCTAGTGTTTAAGGTGTTGTTATAAGATAGTGGCTTCAATTCCCAGAGTAAGAAGTGCATTGTGTTCTTGAGCCACACACTTCATTTCACATTGCTCCAGTCCACTCAGCTGTAAATGATGAAGTTGCAAACCTTGTGATGGACTGGTATCCCGTTTTAGGGTATGTCATGATCTTGGTCACTTATATGTCAATTGGCTTACCTATCCAGTAGAATGGCATCGTTTGAAAGCTATGACAATGCAAGGAAGTGCTTTGTGACCATTGGTAACAACATTGGATAATTTGGTTGATACAGTGATACATCGATATACTGTAATTTAGCATGCTATAATTATGATTTTATTCAACATATTCACCTCTCAGATTCACACACATATTGCAGCAGTAATTCGGTTTTTCTAAACTCTGTAAAAGAACTCAAAAGTTTGGGTCCCCAACCAGGCCTTTTGCAATACCTTTCAAGCTAGGAACTTTTCAGCACCCACCTCATAGCATTTTATGATACCAAACCAATCTATGAGGGGGTTCTGAAAGATTCTTGGCTTTGGTTAAAAGAAAATACTGGAGGATCAGTTAATTATGATTTTATTCAATATATTCCCCTCTCAGATTCACACATTTATTGCAGCAATCCTTCAGTTTTTCTAAGTCCTGTAAAAGAACTCAGGAGGTTGGCTCTCCAACAAGGCCTTTTGTGTTACCTTTCAAGCCAGGAATTTTTCAGCAATGCCCCCATAGCTTGCTATGATACCAAACCAAACTCCAGTCTTATAAACATTGTCATACTGTACTCTAAGATAAATCTTACCATGATACAAGACCGTCGATAGTCTCTCTTGAATTTATAAAACAAATACCAGACAGGTACGAAGGCTAGTAATTTAACTGTTTTTCTTCCTTACAAGGTTATGGCTATATACCAATCTGAGAAATCAATGTGTCTAGGCACCACATCTGTAATCACCTGTTTTCACTCCATTCTCTCTTTTATGTACTTGGTTATTCTTTGTCGCCCCTCCAAAACTACAGAATTCAGCCATTGTAACTCTAGAGTGTTTATGGATAGTCTGTTGTGTTTTCTGTCAATATATATATAATTTTATAGATATAAATAGACAAAGAAGGAAAAACTATCTCTTTACACAATTGTTATATTTTTGACTAACACAGCTACGGTTTCTTATTATCTCATATATTATTAATGAATAGATATATGTTACTTATATACTAACATCATGTGACTACATTGTCATCATCATCATCGTCGTCATCATCATCATTGTTATCATCAACATCATAAATGTTGTTATCATTCACACTGCATTATCATTTTTAATATCATCATGATCATCATCTAATGTAGAGTTGTGAATATATTTTACTTTCTCATTCCTCTCTTTTTATCTCTCTCATAAATATATATATATGTATATATATATATATATATATATATATATATATATATATATATATATGGAAGCTTACTCATCACTTTAATAAATATATATTTAGTCTTGCTGTGTAATTAGGTCCCGTGGTTAAACCACAGTCGTCCTTTTAGCTGCTTGGAATATGAAATAAACAAACTAGGTACATATTGTAACAATGCATCATCAGAAATTGCTTACTGCTGATCATTAATTCCGGGCTATCAAACATTCATCATTATGTGAATGAAGTAGTACCACTTGCAACCGAATGAACACTTTCCATTGCTAGTTCTATATGGAATGTAATCTATTAATAAGTCTTTAATGAAAGATGAAACTAATTATTTGATTTGTGGGAATGAGGTGAATGGAAGGATAGGGTCAGTGGCATCAATGCCCAAGAGGCCTTACAGGAAGAAGAAGAGAGGGTGAGGACATGGGCAGAAGTAGCATCAGCATGGGTCCTTTTTGCCTCGAGCAGTTATCATGGATAGACACATGTGAATGTGTGCATGAGGCAGGACTTTAGCAGTAAGTTCTAACGATTAATTGAAATGGGTAGGGTGCGTCTTTGATCAAATGCAGCTGGACAGCCGACACTGAGAGGTTGGTAAACCATATTTTGTTCCCCACATTACAGTTCCCTCATACTACATCATTTATCCTCTTAAGTATTATAAAGTGGATTCCACTAACTGGTAAGGTTTGCCTCTTGAGGCTTAGGCTGAAGGAAGGACCGATGTGATTGTTACAAGTATATGCATCAAGCAGTGAGACTAAATAGAAATCCTTCCTTGATGAAATCACTGCAGCTTTAGATGTAGTTAAGAACCAAGTCATTTGTCCTACATTGAAACTTAAAATGCACATGTTGGCACTGATCACCAGATGTGAAAAGATGTGATTGGGAGGAATGGCAAACCTGAACTCAGTGTGGATGGAGAAGATTTACTAGACTTCTGTGCTGGAAATGGACTTTGCATTACAAACACATTCTCCTAACACAGGGATGGAATACCATAAGTATACTTGGTATATGGATACTTTAGGGCAGAGGTCACTGACAGATTTGTTATCATCACCCCAGACCTCTTTGTTTCTGTACTGGATATTTATGTAAAGAGATGGGTTGAGCTTTTGTCTGATCACCACCTTGTTGTCTGCAACCTTAGACTATTTACCACAGGGGGTACAAATAGAACTGGATAAAGTGGAAAGCTCTGATAAATGTTGGAATCAGAAACAAATGTGCAGACACTTTTGCATCCATATTCAGAAGGTACATAGCTCAGTAGCTAGAGTGTCAGGATCACAATCATGAAGTAGCTTTTTAAATGACACAAGCACAAGCGAGGTCAGTTTTGGTATAGTTTTTACAGCTGGATGCCCTTCCAAATGCTAACCACTTTCCAGTGTGGACTGGATGCTTTTTTCATGGCATCAGCATGGCAAGGTCACCACAGGTGCCAGACACTTTCAGTAATTGGCACTCCTTCATTCACATGCATCACAAGTCCAGACAAATGTAGTTTTCTTTCTTCCATGTTACATCTAATTCCTCTTATGCCCAACTTTTCTCACATCACATTTGCACTGTCATACATGCACACTGATGTTGCACATCCAATGGAGCATACTACTTTCATTCATCTCTAGCCTACATAAGTTTTCTGCATTCAGAGCCCAGGTCTCACAACCATGGCGTATAGCCGTTTGTACACAAGCATCATGCAATCTACCTTTCACTCTGTGAGAGAGTCCTTTTGTTGCCAACATGGACAAGATATCTCAAGAACTGTTGGATGGATTCGGATGAAACTTTCAGAGATGTCTGGCCTCATGACTGCCATGAACTCATTAGATTTTGGGATCAATCCAGTACCGGACAAGGATTCTGGATAATTTTCCCGCGTTTATTTTACTTAATTTTTGAGAGCAATTGAGTTCAATTTTAGTATTCTTGTTTGTAAGAGCAGTCATGTTTATTTCAGATATTCTCATTTTGAAAATCCTCTCTGGCTAATCATCAAGAGGACGTTGGTGTTGTCATGGTGGAGGTTTGCACACTCTGAGTGCTCTTGTTATTGTTGTTATTGTTTGCATTTGTTTTGTATTGTTATGCCTTTAAAAAATTTCAACATCTTTATATCATACAAATAAATTATTCATACATCCATCTTTGTCCATTTACTTTCTTTCATTGTTAATTATATGTATTACTATAATAATCCCTAACATATTGCAGATATTTTTGCATTATATGATAGTGATTAACCAGTGGAATCTTTTGGTTTATATAACCCTTAATGTGGACTTAACTTCCTCGAATTGACAATCTATCTATCTATCTATCTATCTATCTATCTATCTATCTATCTAACTATCTATATATATATATATACATGCATATGTATATGTATATATGTACATGAGTGTGTGTGTGTATGTATATATATATATGTATATATATATATATATATATATAATTAACAGCGATGGAAGCAGTATTATACCAAAAGGCAATCTTTGTATCGAACTTAATGTGAATGTTGTGTTAGAACATCGAATACTGCATTATTTACCTTGAGAGGACATATCTGTGAGATTCAGCTGTTATGTCCCTAGTGAATGTCTGCCACTGAAGAATCCTGGCAACTGTTGATCTTCCATAAGCAATCTTGCCCAGACTTGTGTCTTGGAGGGTAACTTACTAAGTGCAATCCCATATTCATTCATGACTGAAAGGGGTCTTTTATCCTGATCAAACTGAAAAGGTCGAAATGGAGTGAAGATTGTTTTGTTCAGCAGTTTCTTCTTTGTCTGCATGATGCTGTGGACAACAGCAGCTTGGCATAGCATTAGGTAGTAAAAGAAGCCCTTGGTTTAACCAGGAAATTAAAGATGCCATGCGAGCAAAGAAGGAGGCTTATAAAGCTAGGCTTTGGAACAAGTCTCTTGTTTTGTACATGCAGTACTCTGAGGTGTGAAAGTTGCAGAAGAGACAGTAAAAACATCCCAAAATGAAGGTATGAGAGGACTCTGGAGTTAAGTTGGAATCTGACTTAAGATTGGCCAATAAAGTATTCTGGAAAATCATTTACTAACATTGTAACTAGAAGCCCTCTTTCACATCTGTCATTTAGCAGGGGTTATCTCTACAAAGAAGGGCATCCTTAAGGAGTGGGGAGAATACTTTACTGACCTCCTAAATCTGGTCAAAAGATGATATTCTGGAGGGCATGTAGTACATCCAGGAGTGAAGGCTGACCTAACAGACGCTGAAATCATAGAGGTGATTAAAGCATTCAAGTGTAGTAAAGCTGCTGGAAAGGATGAAATTTGTCCTGAGATTTTTTAAAACATTAAACAGAGACAGTATTCTCTGGCTGAGTCATGTATGCTAAGTGACTTGGACATCTGGAAAGATACCAAGGTTATGGCAATCCAGGGTGATGATCCCAATTTTTAAAAAGGGAGACAAGAGAGAATGCTGTAAATATGGAGGAATCCGCTTGTTGCACCTCCTTGGTAAAGTCTGTGCAAGGCATCTGAAAAAGAGATGTTGAGAAATTAGTGAGCCCAAGCAAGCTGAAGAACAGCGTTGCTTTTGTCCTGGATGCAGCACAGTTGATGAGATATTCGCTTTATGGCAGGTCTCCAAGAAATCATGGGAATGTTGGTTTCAAACTTTGGCACAAGGTTGACAATTCCAGTAGAGGGGATAAGTCAAGTGCATTAACCCCAGAGTCCAACTGATACTTATTTTATTGACCTTGAAAGGGATGACAGGCAAGGTCAACATTGGTGGAATTTGAACTCAGAACCCGAAGACAGATGAAATGCCACTAAGTATTTTACCCTGCATGCTTACAGTTCTGCCAGATCACTACCTTCAAATCATTGGAATATTGCTAAGAGGTGTATGCTTACATTGTAGGCCTCAATGAGGCATATGACTACATGCATCAGGATATGCTGTGGAGGGTTTGGCCAGTATTTGGGATTAATGAGCAACTTCTGGTTGTCGTGATGTTTCTGTACAAACGTTTGTGTTCAGGTAAATGGTGCTAAGTCAAACCCTTTCCCTGTGTATATTGGACTTTAGCAGGTGTGCCTGTTGTCATCTCTCCTTCTCGTAATTTTTATGAACTTGATTGACATGTGCAACTGTTGTGCATGATGCATATTTATATCATTCGTAGACAAGAATCATCTGCAATATTCGATGTCCTAACACAACATCTACATTAAGTTGAATATAAAGATTGCTTTTTGGTATTAATACTGCTTCCATTGCTGTTAATTATGTGTGTATATATATATATATATATATACACACATGTACATATATACATATGTAAGGACTGTTTTAACGAAGTCGCATCTTGTCCCTACCTTCGAAACGCGGAGTAGATAAAACAGGGGACAACTGATGAAGGGAATGTTCTTTATGTTGCCTGTCTCATTTCTCTATTTGTTTCTTTTGTTATTCGGGAAAATAAGTTTGTTTTCTAGGTTTTTGTTTTTTATGCTCTTGGTTCACATTTTGTTGACGGTTTCTTTTATGTCCTGTACCCATATATGCATGCATATATACATATATATGTATGTATGTACATATATGAATGTATATATATTTATTATTATTATATAATATATATAGATAGATAGATACATAGATAGATACATAGATAGATAGATAGATAGATAGATAGATAGATAGATATAGATATAGATATATATATAGATGGATGGATGGATGGTCAATTCGAGGAAGTTAGATCCACATTAAGAATTATATAAACCAAAGGATTCCACTGGTTAATCACTATCATATAATGCAAAAATATCTGCAATATGTTAGGGATTATTATAGTAATACATATAATTAACAATGAAAGAAAGTAAATGGACAAAGATGGATGTATGAATAATTTATTTGTATGATATAAAAGATGTTGAAATTTTTTAAAAACATA